>NW_020955737.1:72807-187104 GCF_003031625.1 Empidonax traillii | reverse complement strand
TACAGGAGCAGTTATTTGGGGGAGTATTTGCCTTCCAGCCAGCTGGTATTGGTTCATGCTCAAAATGAGGTCAAGGTTGATTTTTATACAGGAGTAAGAGATGGTCAATTGAATTGTTATTTAAAACCTCTTTAGGTGCACAGCATCTGCAAGTGCTGCTCATTTACAAATCCTCTGTGCTGCCACAGGCAAGCTGGCCCGTAACCTTTGTGAAGGTCAAGTAATGATAATAAGAAATTCTAAGATCTCTGGGGGGGTTTATGCCCAGTATCCTGTGCTGCACCATGTAGTATCCCTTTTAAGTGACTTGCGTATACAGCTGGTGGCACATGTACCACAGCTCAGGAATCCCAGTGTAGGTGTTATAAAACCATTTTCACAATCTTTTTGGCCGTGCATGAATTTTTTTTCTTCAAACTTGGACCTACACTGATAGTGTCTGGCAAGTTGTAACTTAGTTTATCCAAAGTAGAAAGCAGAGGTGGTGGCTTGTGTTGTACTCTCTGGGGAAACTGCTTTTCAGGGTCTTTAATTATGTTTCCTGTGGCCATGCTGCTATTTCCACTTTCAAGGGGTTACTCTCTTTCTGATGGGATTGTGGGTACCAATCTTCATTTCAGAGTCAGAAGTGATGGTGGAATCCCAGAGGGAACCTGTTTCCAGTCCATATGTGCTCTCCTTGCAGATCTGCTGCACCACTTACTCAGTCACATGGTGGCCCAGGCTCTGCTGCCCCACACTGTGCTATTTAAAAATATTATGTTAATTTTAGGATTAGGGGGAGGGAGGAGTTAGCACACCCACTCACTGGTTTCCTGGCTCCATGGCAGACTTTGTTGGCAGGGAGTTTGCTGTGCAGGTGGTAAGTCTGCAGAAGGATCTGTAGGCATTTGTTAATCTCTATTAGATCAATTCCCTGAGATGCTGTTTGGCCTCGAAGGATGTTTTTCAGCTTTTTATTAGTCATGAGCGGATTTAACCCCTTAGAAACCACAACTTTAGAGTGTAAGACAATAATAAAATATGGGGTATCAGTCTTGACCCAATAAGTCACAGAAAGAGTTAGAGCCATTCTTATGACAGAATGAAATTGTACATCTCTGAGTTTACAGATTCCCTCATTAGTTTGATACATTGTTATAAATTGCCTACATTTCTGTAGTATTGGGGGTTTTTTTTAAAGAGCAGGTTGTTCCAATGGTGTTACAGGATAAGTGAGCACTTTGGACGTCCGAGTTGATACTTTACAGAAGCCAGATGCTTCCCTTCAGTGTGACATACAGGAGTAAAGCACAGGAGAACAAAAAGTGTTTGAAGTGTCCTCATAACTGAGAATGTAATGGTTTGATCATGCAATTTTCTCTAGAAAAACTGGAGTCCTGAATATAAAACATAGCCTACAATTTTAAAATTTTAGTGCCATTTTTGTGCATTTAAATATATTTCTGAATCTTCTTAAATCCTCAGAACTTAATGGCCATTGACATCTATGGCTGTGAGACCCTGAATTTACACTCGGATTTGAATGTAATATTCCTGTTGCTGGTATGCCTCTAATGGCTTTATAAGCCATCAGGCAAAAAACAATGACCATATGCAGGTAGAGTTTAGACCATCTGTGTGCCATAGTGAAAAAGATAGTTTGCTATTAACAGAGTTTTTGCTGTCTCAAATATTGATTAGCTAATGCTTGTTTCACTCCATCTGATAGTGGAGCATACCTGAGAGGTATTGATATTGTAGACTTAAAATGGGACATAAATAATTCATAGCAGCAAGCATTAGAAAACATATGATAAGCATCTTTGCTATTAGGTTATCTACATATCACTCCATCGATCTGAGAGTGTTGTGGGCGGCAGGTACAGAGAATGCGCAACTTCCCAGTTATGCTGAACATGTATTGTTTGAGAAGGGTAGGAGTGGCTCTGATACATTGCAAGGTAGTTATGAACCTGCCTCCACATGGCTTTCACCTGGTGCAACCATAGGAAGAGACTTATAGTTCTTATTCAGCATATTCTAAAAATCAGATATTAGATAAAAGACTTACCTGCTGAGCTCAGTGGGTCAAAATACTGTTTGATCTAAATTAGAGTAGTGCCACTAAAGCTATGCAGATATATCCAATGAACCAGCAATGAATTTGCTTGAGGAGTAGAGGATTGGGTTGTATGAAGTCCCCAGTAGACAGAATAATGCAAAAGCAAGGAGAAGGGAAAGAAGTGGATCAAAGGTGATAAGGCAAAGATGAACAGGGACGAAATATTCTGTTTAGCTTCCTCATACAAACTGTCCATTAACTTCAACAGAATTGCCTCTGCAAGACCTGCCATACTTAAATGTAGAAGAGGAAAGTGATTAGCAGGCAAAGTAGAATGGGTGAAGTGTTGGGACCAGAGGAGATCAGGAATGATGGAATGATGAAGGGAAGTGAAAGACGGTAGATGGGGATTTAAAGCCATATATGCTTATTTCTCAATCCATCTTGTTCACACTTATATTTTAAGACTATTGCTCAACGTTCATCACTAAACCCCTTTGACTTCACCACCAGCAAACTTGATCCTGCATGTTCATTTGCAGCCATTTTTTTTTCCCCTGTATAAGCTAACTTTCTGCTTATTCACATTTTGCATATATTGTAGTTGCTTGCATTTAGGTGAACGTATGGTGGTCTGATTGGGGCAGGAGGCAGAAAATGAAATTTCTTTCTCACTTTCACGGCATTTATTATGTGAAAGTCCAGACAATGGAGTCTGGCTTCAGACACCCCAAAGGCCTGTGATAGGTGAGGAAAAGGGTCCAATTAAATATTTAAGTGGCCAGGCCCACGTTGCTGCTGCAGCGGTGGATAGATTACACCTGGTGAAACCTGGCCTGCAGCGGGGCGGGCGGTAAGTGCTGGGCATGAGGAAGGTGCAGAGAGCGGTGTGCTGAGGGGACTGCTGCCATACTATGGTCAGCAGGGAATGGATTTGGCACTGCTTCTGCCTCTGCCACTGTGACTGCATCATCCTGTGCCGAATGTCTTGTAGGTGATGGAAACTTCCCTGCTACCTTGCACGTCTGGTCCCTTGCATGCCACGCTCCTCCTGCAGGAGCCCTCCCAGGAAGGGGGAAGGGATGTTTGTGCCAGGGAGTTTTTGCATGGAGATGTTCTGTGCTGCGGTCCTGTTGTGCTGGGAAATCACTTGCGGTTGTAGCTCATTGATGGATTGTTTCTCTTTAATTTGCTTTTAATTCTGGCAGGCAGGCAGGAGGAGGCTGAGATAATACTTGAGAGAAATGACCCATTAGGTTCGGGAGATGGCGGCATTAGTCAGGGCTGTTAAATCAGGAGAAGTTATTACAGCAGGAATATGGGATGATGGCTTCTGAATCGATGTGTTGGATTGCTTTTGTCTTTACCTGCTAGTGAATAGGATCTATACATACAGAACAGATATGAACAAGGGCAGCATTTTACACCTGTTATAGTTACCGGAACCTTTACCTATTTTTTCCTGCATAGTGACTTGCCTGTGGAAATGAGGATTTGCAGAGATGAGTAGCCCTTCCTAGTTAGTGAGACTTTTGCTTCCCTTAAGCAGAGAGCTTGGCTTTTGGTGTGTGAATGGGATCAGGTGCTGTATTTGAATATTTTGTTTATCCGTTAACTTTATTAGACTGTGAGTTAATTATCAAGGAGTCCTACCTATTTCTAATCATGTTTTTTCATCTGGATTTTTTTCATAAATCCCAAAGTATATCTCCATTGAGTTATGTTTCGTAGAAAAGTTCTCTTCTGTCCAGCACTCTATCCAGGTACAGGTACTGATCTTAGCTGCCTTACAGGAGTGTTGGGATTTAAATCTTGGTAAAATGGATCTTGTCTGGATCTTAACCGTTAAATAGATGCAAACTCTGTGTTTATAGCATGGTGTTTTCTATGTGTACATGTTGTTTCAATGCACAGATGGGGCCCTGTTGTTCTCCACATTGTGGAAAAGACTGCCCTGAGGGTTTTACTGCCTTACCAGTAGTGAAAAAGGAAGGAGACACTTAAAAATGGACAGCCTTGCCTTGCAAGGTTGTGTGTGGAGTTGGGCAGAGAACAGATCATGGTGCTCTTGACACCTTAGGTGCTGCACCAGGCTACACTGTGCAATATATATATTTCTGATCTAATGTGTCATAAATCTATTGTTAAACAAAACTGGAGATGATGTTTGACCAACTAGGTGTGTAAATATCAGCTGATTGAACTGTTGTCCATGCCAGTGGCTGGGTTCTTTTTCCCCTGTAACTTCAGAGATTTTCAGAGATTCAATTTAAAAAAAAAAAAAAAAAAAAAAAAAGGGATCAAACCCCTGCTTTTTATTTGATGTAAAGAATTGTAAGTGTGAAGTGGGTATAAACAGGTATATGCACTTACTTGGGTGCAGGAACACACAGAGTCACACTTAGTTAAAAGATGCTCGGTTTATATTTCACAGAACAGATGTGTGGGGCCTGAGATGTCTGTGGGAAAGTGGTTTCTGAGCTCAGCAGTGCTCTCACTGCAAAGCACGAGACCAATGTTGCCAGTACTCCTGTCTCTTAAAACCAGATTCAGGAAAATATCTTAAAAGATAAAGCATATCGTTAGATGGTGTGTATTGATTTAAAGCTTCTTTGGAGCACCTACTGCCTGGGCTCTGGCATTAACTGAACCCCCATGCAGTGGTGGGGAGCTGCTCAGTATGGCAGATGCTCTTGATTTTAACGAGAGTGATGGTATTTGGTGTTTTTCTTAAAGCTCCAATAATGCCTAGAGACACGAGATTATGAGCTAATTTTAACTTTTATTGAAAAGTTTCAATCCTAGATGTTCAGGAAAATAGGCTTGATGAACATTCTGAAAAACAATCAAAAAAAGGAGGAAACTGAAGTACTTCTGGGCTTGTTTACTTGATCCTAATTGTCGGGATTATTTACTTTTTGTTTGTTTGTTTTAGCTAATCTCATGGTCCTGAATTTTATGGATTACTTTTTCACTGCTGGCACTGATTGACGTCTTCTCCCATCATCTCCCCCGTGTGTGTTTATAAGGCCAGCAATATTGGAATCACACCCTTAGAAGTTCAGTGATGCCTTTCTTTTTTGTAATTAAAAGAAATAACTATTCCTATAGCTTTCTATGCACATAACATTTTTCTCAGAGCCTAGAGACAGTTCCCCTAACAAAAGCAATTGGTCATCAACTAAGCTGGATGCTTACTTATCATGAAACTGCTGCAGAAACAAGGTTGTTTCTCTAAAAGCATCAGAGCTCCTGCAGCAGCCCCTGCCAAGGAGGGAGGTGCTGCCTGGCAGGTGGCTGCCTCACCCGCCTCTATTTCATTAGCACATAATTGAGCCGTCCCTGAATTAGTTCTTTTCTTGCTCAGAGCTCAGCACAGCAAACAGAATCCCCCGGGGATGCTCCAGTTCCATCTTTTTCTGTCCTGCACAGGGTTTTCCTGCGCTCATCTTGCCAGGTGTACTCTCTCTTTCTTGGAAAGCTCGCACTGCACAGGGTCTGGTCCTGTCCCGGCACATCCGCTGGGCTCCTGATCCAGTGAGCTGTGTAAGCATCACCTCCTGCTTTGCTGCCGTCCTGAAGGTCTGGTGCTCGAAGCACTTCTCTGGGAAGCAACGTTCAGCCACTTCCCCTGCCCAGGGGGAAGTTTCCCAGGGAACAGCTTTTTTTGTCCACCTTCCCCCACCCTGACAAGCTCGTGCTATTCTAGATCAGTGTGCATTTTGTGCTTCCTGTTAGAGCTGAGCTGCTGAGAGAAAAATAATTCCCAGTTCTTACTCAGTTTTTATATTTTATGTCAATCAGTTGCCAGATAAAGTACAGGGAGTCCCATGCCAGACACATGGATGTCCCACCCCTGTTGCTTGTCCTAACCATGGGGATGCAGTCTCACCCCTCCAGGCTACATTCTGGGGGAGATGCTGACCCCAATAGCCCTGAAATCACCTCACTGTGGAAGGTTTCCTGTTTGCATGGTCACTTATGTGTATTTTTAAATCATTTTTAAAGTTGGTTGTGATGTCTTCTCTGTGAGAGGTAACCCAAGCTGTGTTCCTGAGCTGAGGCACTGACACTGAGATAAGTGCACCTGAGCCACGTCCTTCACATATTTACTGTGACCCCTACTGCCAGAGTGCAGTTGCTTACTGCAGGAACTGCTTTATCATTGTCTCATCTTTATTGCATTCAGAATGAAAAAAATAAGGTTTTTTCCACCAACTCAACCAAGACACCAGCATGAAAAATTATGAAATGCTGTGGCAGTGCCATGATGGATAAACAGCCAGGATCAAACAAGTGCCATCATATTTTATGGAAAACAACTGATTTAACAGCTTTAGCAGCTGAGTCAAAGGCACACTGGTTTCATGAGCACTGGTGTGCTCAGTAGCACTTCTGATTAAATGAAAATTATTTCTTTCTAATCATCTTGCAGCACTGGATCTTTGCATGGCCCTTCTATTTGGTAACTCCTCTCTGGATCTCATGTCTTCCATCCTGCTCAATACACATGCACAGCCGTGTGGTTGTGTATGCAGGGATGCCTGTAGTTCCATTTGTTGGTTTTTCCTTAAAAAAAAAAAAAAAGAAAAGAAAAAAAGGACTGCACACAGTGTTCACACCTGTATATATGTACTTGCAGGAGGTGTGAACTAATGCTAGGGTAGGACACTCCCATGTTAAATACCAGGCTTGTTTTTCCAGCTCTGTCACTGTCCTTAAATTTTATCTACATCAAAAAGTTTCAGCAGTGAATGTTAAATCAGTTTTTAGTTCAAATGAACAGAATTAGATTAAAGTAATCTGGAGGTAAAATGTAAAAGCAAAGAATTGCAATCTTGAGGATGGTGCTTTTGAGAGCTTCTAAGGTGGGAGTTTCTGCAATTCAGCTGAGAGTTGGTACCTGTAGAAACACTGCTCCTTGTCCAGTGCAGTATAAGGTAAAATGAGGTTATGTAAAACATTGCTGGGGATGGTTTTAAGAGGATGTGTCTTACTTTGCAGTGTCACAGACTTGCAGCACTGTTGGTCACCAAGGGACAAGGAAGGAAGGTAAAGAAGTTTTCTGGCCCACAGTTGGAAATTCTCCTTTCACTGCACTCTACTTGCCTTAGGTCAAACCAGATTTCGTCTGCATCAGAATAAGAGTGCCTTTTGCATAGGTTTAACTATGTCAGTAGCAAATCTCACCTGTAGATAAATTGATGCAACCAAATTTTATTTGTGCAGACATGGCCTGGGTGTAATCATGTCACTTCTGCCTCACAGCATTGGTGAAGCTTAATTAAGGCTGATAAAGTTCTTTGCAGTTCTCAGAGGAAAAACTTGATCCATGTGTAAATGATATTATAGAAGGTATTTAATGGGCTCTGTTATAAATGCTGCAGAGGCACCCAGCCTGTGAATGACGCTCTCTGAAACTCTTTCTATTTCAAGTTAATGTTTAATAGGAATGAGGCAAACTGCCTGAAAGCGGGCTGTGTGACACTGTACCCAAACCCTCTGTTTGGTGGGTGTGCTCCCTCTGTCTGCCAGGGTGATTTTGCTTACAGTGATTCAAATGATCCAGCAGGATCCTGTGTGGAGCAGCAGGCGCTCTGTCACAGAACAGCACTACAAAACCCTAATGGCATTAACATTTTTCAAAGTGGGCCAGTAGTGATCTGCAGACAAAACTGCCCTGTTCCTCTGTCTGTACTTGGCCTCAGCCCCTGCATCCCTGTCAGACAAACCCTGCCTGCAGAGTTCCTAACACATGAGCTGTTGCACATCAAATCAAAAAAAGGCTGGACCAGGACCCCAGGACCAGGAGTCCCAAACCCCTGTCATGGGAATGTCATAGTAGTGTGACACCACACTTGAGGGGCCTGTGGCTCTGCCCAGCTGCAGCGATGGAGCACAGTGAGCAGAGTGATCCCTCTTCTCAGTCCTTCAACTCGCCATGGAAATTTAGGTCTACCTGAGCTGCCATGTCATCCAACTCTGCTTGTACTAGCTAGAGCCCCAGTAGTGGTGTAGGCATGTAGGCACCCTGCTTTATCTACAGGCTTTATCTAGACTAGGTAAATAGGCACCCTGCTTTATCTATGCACTAATTAGATCCGTGCTTTGTCCAGGATAATTGTCTCTACTAATGCGTTTAAGGGAGTGTCACCAGCACAGCACTGATGCTCCTGGTTCCGGCTCCCACTCCCTCGATAGATGCTGCCTCGTGGCGTGTGGCTATGCCAGGACATCTCCAGCATGAGCAGTCCCCACCAGGAGACAGCAAGTTGAGGTCCTCAGGGCAGAGGCAGGTGTTTAAAATGCTGACAAAGGCTCTGCAGCTGCAGCGTGATTGCCCAACAGCGGCAAGGGAGCTAAAATTACAGCCAGGCTGTGAACAGGGGAAGTGATGGTGTGTGGGGACACTGAGAGCTTCCCGCTCTGGCTGAAGTGAGAACAGAACCCACTGGATTTCACACCTCATTGAGAGGCTGGTCTGCTTGGGGGGCACTCAGGGGACTCGGGCAGCAGCACAGCGAGGAGCAAGGAGCCCCCAGCTGTGTGGGTGTGAAGGGGAGGGAGAGGTTATGGTGAAGAGAGCAAAATGCGCTGTCCAGCTGAGTCCCAGCGTGGGTTTGCAGGCTGGCCCTGGGAGCTGGTGGCAGCCTGGCCAGGACTCCCTCTCCAGTGCCCTGCGTGGGGAATGGTGGTCCATGCTGTACCTGAACAGGGACGAACAGGGATGCTGGGATTAACATCGGTCAGAAATGCTTTTGACAACTGATGGGGGGGTGGGAAGTTCTGTCAGAAAATACCAATTTATTTGAAAGATATTGCTGTGGGAAAGAAGAGCTTTGCAGAAACTTGTAGTCTGGAATGATTTCTTCTGTTCTTGTCAGGATAAGCAGGTGTTTATGTCACATTCCCGGGATATAAATGACAACGGGTTAGACCTGATGGCTGAACCTGGTCTCCCACAATCCAAGTATGTGCTGAAACCATCAAGCAATGAGGGAGAGTTGTCTGTCTCACACCTTTTTTTCTCCCGCAGTCTGATAGTGGTTTTTGTTTGGTTGGTTTTTTTGGGTTATTTTTGTTTGTTGGTGGTTGGTTGGTTGGGTTTTTTTTCACAAAATCATGTTCTTTTTATATGCAGAACAAAAATTCTCAGTATCATGAATTTAAAGCCCATATATATTTCTTATTCAGCGCTGACCCTGGACTCTTTCCTTAGTCCACCACATTCATCACACTGGTCCATAAGGACCGTGGAGGCTTATAGGGGTAGCAGAAACCCCAAACAGGGGCTGCTTCCAGTGTGTATAATGAATGAAAGAGCTGTAAGTTTGTTATACCTGCTGTATTGAAGAAGCTCAAAATCCTGGTTGCTCAACAAAATAAATGGTCCTGGTTTTGATACTTAAGTGTATGCAGTCAGTGGCGCTTGAAGTTGTAGGGTAAGTGAAAGAGAGAAAAGAAACATCATATGGAGTTGCCCTGGCAGGAGAGAAAAGATGACATTTTTGCTGTTTATTGGTACCTTCCTGCCACAGCTGCACCAGAGTGGAAGCCAGGATGTGGGTTTTCCTTCGGTGACAGCTCTGGTGCTATTTTATGGCTGGCTGTTGTTGCAGACACAGACATCTCTGTGCAGTGGTGCAGGAGCAGCCACCAGCACGTGGAAACCATCACGCCCACCATAAAACAGTGCCCTGTGCCAGGAGTTCCCCGTCGCTGTCTGTAGGGACAGCTGGGGAAGGACAGAGCGGGTGCTGGGGTGGCCAAGCAGGAGCAGAAAAAGCAAACATGGAAAACATCTGTGTGCTCCCAAAAGCTGCCTTTAGCTGAATCACAAGATGCTTCTATAAAAGCGTGGTTAATTATTGCAAAGCAATGAAGCGAGGAAACACAGACATTCACAGAGCATCTCCTGCATTAATTAGTTGGTAAAAATGTAGTTCACAGCAGCTGTGGAGCTGCAAAAGGGTCAGTAGCAAAACTGTCTCTCCTGGTTATTCTGCTGAGAAAGTGCACTTCTCTGTGCACTGTTCCCAAAGGCTGTCAGGGTCAGAGGCAGCTCGCAGGGCAACTAGAGAAGCATGTTTAAATGAGCCATGACCAAGAGCACTTACTGTTCGTGTCTGCTCTGGCCTGAGAAATGTCTAAAAACGTGGAGAGGAATAAACCCAGAAATCCTCTTGAATTTAAAAACCTTCAGCCACACAGATGTGTGCTGTATGTGCACTGCAGAGCATACATATATGGAACCAAGCATAAAATTAATCCCTGCCTTCCGTGTCTATGAGGGCTGGCTGAGCATGCTGAAAGCCATCCCTGCCTTTATCATGCATAGTTTCTGAGAAGATCCTTGTTACACCTTAAACTCCTTTCACATGAGCTGCCTGGTCTCTGCTTCCCAAATACTTGCAAAGTTTTTTCCCAAGGCTTGCTTCCCAAAAACAATCACCCTCTACCTCCTATTCATTATTTCGGATGATCTTTACAAAATGTGGCATTTCTGTCTGTTTAGTTTGCCGAAGGCCTATGATAAACAATGTTAAGTTGTCAGTCATGAGTCATTAAAGAAGTGAACTGTCTTTACTTCATACCCAATCCTAAGATATTTTTATCAGAGCATTTGGCTTAGTGGTTGTCACTGGCTTCATTTCTGGGAGACCCAAAATTGGAACACACATGCCTGATTTTCAGAAAGTGCTCTATACCCTTTCTTCAAATGTTAGTCCTTAAACACATTTCAAAAACACAAATGCACAATTTCCTCTGGATCAGTCAGTGCTCTGAAAATTCTGACTACGATGCATTTCTGCCATCTTTCTCTTTTCACGCAGTCATACTTTCTAAATTGCTTTTCAGATGACATTCAGCCTGTTAGTAACTTATAAAGAAAATAGAGATAAATATCCTCCACAATTTGAAAGTGATCTGTTTAAGTTTGGAAGTGTTTCATTCTGATTTGCTCTTGTTGGATAACTTTTAAAAGGATGAAATTTTACATTCGAAAATGAAAAAAATAAGGTAAACATAACAATTTCCTGCATATAAGGGATCTCCTCAGTTTATCAGGAAAACTGTTGTTGGATTTAATAGAACTCCTGTGTGTCCAGTTGCAGTTGAAACCCATCTCCTCAAATCAGAGGAACAATCCTCCTTTCAATGAATGCAAGACCACCATAGCTTATGTTACCGACACTTCCTTTTATTTTCAGAATAATTATTTTTTTCTGAGAGTGGCATGTAGTGTCAGTGTACTTGATAAAATGTCCAAGAACAGAGATTAAATGATGAATCAAGAGAGATGTGACTTAAATGGTGACATGTGTAATTGGCTTTTGTCGGTGAATGCCAGTGAAAGCTCAGCTTGATGTGGATCCTGCAGAAGCAGAAGACTAACAACTTTGTAAAAAGAAAAGCCACCTTTGTAAAAGGCTTGTTTAATTTTGCATCGCCTTGCACCTTCTATCAGGTCACTTCTTGAGGCTAAGCCCAGCATCAGGGCAGCCCTAGTTGGTATGTGAGCTCACAAACTCAGCAAGGTGATTGAATTTCTGTACAAGCACAGAATAATCCATGAGAGATAGATATGAACCATGTCAAAGCTTGAAATGCATCCCAGTGTAATGGACTGCCTTCTATAGGACATCTTTTGCAACTCTACACATCTTCACCATCACCACGGGATTATTAGTATGTAGCCTACATCTACAGTGGTGCCAAGTTTCTGGACAAATCTGCTCCCACATTTAGCCATTGGATTCTCCCAGTGAGACTAAAAATGTACAGGAGGCAATGATTTGTGTAATAGGAAAAAATAATTAAAAATAATAATAAAGCAAAGAGAAGACAATAACACTTGAGGGCTTTCTATCATAGTAAGATGGAGAAACAATCTGTTTTTTGAAAAAGCCCCATTTGCTTTCCTAACAGCATTCTCTCATTTTCCCTGTAGGTCCAGCTGCCCAGCGCCAGGTCCAGAATGGTCCATCTCCAGACGAGATGGAAGCACAGAGAAGGTGAGTACATCATCTATGGCAAAGTTCTTGGCAGTCCTTGCTCACCCATAAGGACTGTTCTTTTTACTTGTACCTCTTTTAAGCCAGTTCTAAATATTTTGTAATTATTGCTAATGATTCTGTAATTACTTTTAAAGAGTGAAGTGAACTGAAGCTCTAGGTAAACTCTTTGCTTGGCAGGTACTTAGGAGTCTCTCTTTCCTCTTACAAAAACTATAAGGAAATTGTAGGGAAACTAGTTTTCTGCACCTTTGTGAATAACTATGAATGAGCTGAGATTGAGTAGAGACTTACCTATGACTATTAAGTGGGTCAGCGTGTGATGATATTTCACCTGAGATTTGTGATATTTACTTTGGGATAGCAGAGCTGTCATAAAGGCCAGAGAGCCCCTGCTCACCCAGAGGCAGGTGACATTGCCTGTTCCTCTGCTTGGCTGAAAGACCCGATCCAGCTCTTCCTTGAACCAGTGAAAATCACGGATTATGCAGACCATATGTAATTCACACCTCAAATTTGGATGTCTATTCTATACTTATAAAGTGTGAGCAGCTTAACTACATTAGAATAAAAGTATTTTATTTATTCCTTTTTGTTTAGAGACAGTAAAAGCCTTTTGGGTAGGTATTGTTTGACTGCTACAGGGCACATGGTTCTGGGAAAGCTTCTTTTGCTCCATTGGAGGGGAATAAGCTGTGCCAGTAGATGCACTTAGATATTACTGTATCTGCATTGGAGGACTTTCAGCTTTAATTATGCTGATGCATTCTTTAAGTCTAGAGCAGACCTAATTTTAGGGCTAGGCATTTTTTAACATTTTATAAACAGGCAAGGAAATTGATATGGTTTTCTACCATGAAAATTAGTCTGTTTAAAAGGTTTTTTACACAAATGTTAAAAAAATATATTTTTTAAGTCAGAGTGTAATTTGTCCTCTCTTCTACTTTAGTCCTTGCATACTCCTTAAGTAGCCTTGTGCCAATCTCAGGCTTTATTTAGTTCAACTGGAATAAATTTGACTTCCTAAGATTTTAAGAACTTCTCCTTTTAGCCTGTGTGGGAGGGTGTGTTTGGCACATGTAAGCTGCTTCTGACCAAGGGCAGAAGGGGCTGGTATGAGCCTCAGTGACTTCAAGTGGCAGCCAACCTTTGTTTGAGGGACCCCCCGCACCTCTATCTGTTCTGCAGCAGCTCTAATGACTTGGAGATGTCTTACCCATAGTTCTTTCCTGGTCTGTCAGACTGGAGTTTTCCAAGTCTATTCTCTAGATAAACCTAGAATTTCCCCCAGGTTTAATCAGGAAAATGTATGTGTCAAGTTGATCTTCATCATCAAATTTCGCTAATAAATGCCAAGCTACGGTAGGGGACAGAATGCTTAGGAAATTCTTAGTATATGTGTTTACAACTGCAATTTTAGCAGTGTAATTGATGCTGTTGCATATGTATTCAGCCCATAACTACCAAGGAAGAACCAGGGTATGTATTGAAGTAAAGATTTCTGTTTATTTGGTTTGAAGTGTCATAGCTTAAATGAAACAATTGAATCAACCAACTAAGATTTTCTCAAAACTGTTTCCCCTTTGCACATATGATAGTTTTCTCAGGTGTCTCTAATAATTTTCTAGAGATTACCTGGATTGCATACCCTGAGCATAAAACCAGTTTAGAATTGATCCCTCTCCATCAAAATCATGGATTTTCCTTTCCCATGTATTGAACTAGAATTGAAATATGGGAAATTGGTTTTGCAAATTAAGATATTCTTTTTTTCTGCACAGTGTAACTTTATTTTTTTGGACTATTTCTTTTAGAAAGCTTTTACTGCTATATAAATAAGAGAATTGTTTACATTTCAGACTCTGGAAAGTACACGTGAAAATGTAACAGGGAGATCTCTCTAAAATATTGCAAAAGGAGTCAAAATAGAAACGTGGCTTAGAGTTAAGCTTGCCTTACTGTACAGACCAAGAAGTAAAGCTGCTGCAGAAAAAAGAAAACTGCAATTAAGACTGACCCAAACATACAGGAAACAAATTCAGGGCAAACTTGGCCTAGAAACTGTGGAAAAAAATTGTAATAAACTTTATTACCAAGTGCTTCAGCACTAATTTTTAATTTCAGAATTGTGTTTTAATATTGTTGAAATCTTCAGTCCATATCCATGCACTTGGCAAAAAGCCTGGCAAATAGTCTAGGTTTTAGCTGTCAGTCTTTTTAAGAGGAGCCAAGTGGGGGGCGGGTTTGTGGCAGGGGTCAAGGACACCCCTTTAGGCAGGAGCACTCCAGCGTGTGACAGCAGACCCCTGCTGATGGGCCCTTGGAACTGCACATCCCTGCGGACCAGCGCCTGTAACAGTCCTTCCCGGGGGGACACCAGGCCTGGGCAGCACAGGAGCTGGCAGCTCCTGGGGAGAAAAGTGCCAAAAAAGCAGCATTTGCAGGGGAAACACACCGGCGGTGGTGCTGGTGGCACAGGGGCAACTGTGCTGGGGCTGTCAGCTGGACTGGCCAGTGCCAAAAAGGGCTTGGATGTGCACCTGGACAACATAGGCTTTGTACAGTCAGCACCAAAACACAGATTAAGCTTTGCTATGCTTTCATTTTAACTACAGGTGCTTTGGGCTCCTGATCCATATAAGACTCGGGACTGTGTCATTCTGAATATTTCCTGCCCTGGAGATATTCAAAAGCTATCTGTACACAACCCTGAGTAACATCCTCCAGGGGACCCTGCTTGAGCAGGGAGGTTGGACTAGATGGCCTCTAGTGTTCCCTTCCAACCTTACCCAATTTGTGATTCTGTGATTTTATGCAAGATGCCACTTACTCTTTCCTTGAAGTGCTCAGGCACTTCAGGCATGCATGGTCGCTGTGCTCTCCTGGGCCCTGGGCACTGACTATTCCTTGTGCAGAGATATTGAGGAGTTAAGTGGATGAACCAACCCCTGCAGTGTCTGGTGAATGCAGGGCAATGTCCTGGTTAAGCTTCCTGAATGTGTGAAATGGCACTGCTGCAGCCAGGGCAAGTGAAATCAGACCCATCTCCATCTCACCAGATCAGAGTCTCACCCAAGACATACAGCTAGAGTGCTTCTCAGAGTGCAGAGGTTTTACTCAAAATTATAAAGAATACATAATAACCAAGAGGGTTTTTTCATTACTTTTTTTAGACAAGTGATGGAGCAACAGCAACAGCGCCAGGAATCTCTGGAAAGAAGAACCTCTACCACAGGCATGTATCAAATCAAGCAGATACAGTCTCTCCCTGATTGTCTCCTCTTGCTGTTGTTGGGATTTTTGTGGGGTGCTATGTAAGAGCTAGACTGCTAAAAGTGGGTATAGTTATGAATAGATTTTAAAGTATTTTGAGCTAGAGACTTACATGCATTTGGGCATGGTTGTGTTGTTTTGCAGAGGCTCAGGTCTGGGGCATGCAGGTGAAGCTGGGCAGATTTTGCACTTGGCAAAACTTACACAGCTGAACAGCATTTTAGATGTACCAAGGAGGCCTGGACATGCTTTTTCCACACCCATACAGAGAGCAGATAGCACAGCCACTGCAAGAGTGACTCCGTGTTTCCAGGGGATGTCAGCACGGAGGGGTTTGAAGTGCTGGATGTGCTCAGGCACTCCACATCGTTCTGCAGCACAAAGCAAACTACAGCACAGAGGAAAATACAGCTCTAGATACTCATCAATGGGGATTTTGTGATCGTGAACTGAGGAGTCCTCTGTGAGCTTAATGGAAAATATATATATATTTAATGAGCTTACGAAAATCCTCTATAGCATATTAAATTGCACTAAGCTGAAAGAAGAGATGACAGGAATAGTTTATAACTAAAAAATATGGCTTTGCCTCTCTGAAAGGAGGCAGAGCAAGGTAGCCAAGATAGCCATCTTATGTTTGGGCTTTGGTTTTGGGCAAGTTTTTTCAGTTAATCTGGTCACATAAATGAAATGTTTTTCTTCAGCTGTTAAAACTTTTTAGTTTTTGACTTGCCACCATTTCAGACATACACACACACCTTCAGTGACAGAAATAGTTGGACTCCTCTTTCAGCAGAGGTTAGTGTGCTATTCTGCATAAGGAACGTGGCCAAAATCCTGCCTTGGCACACACAAGGAGCAGGACATGCCTCCTAGAGGTTGCTGGCTGCCCCCTCTCTGGCTACAAGGTGGCCACCTCTGTGTTCAGCATATCCCTTGCAGCTGTCCCTGGTTCAAAGGTGATGCTCGTGATCCTGACTCAGATTCACGTGGGGCTTGGAGGAGCCTCACTGTCACCAGAGCATGCAGCCCATCCCGTGATGCCAGGGTTCTGCTCCACACACCCCTCCAGTTCTGCTGAGGGCTGGAAATCCCCAAGCTGGTGCCTGCACCATCTCCTCTGTGCTTTGTTTGAGTTTCTGTTTGCGTTTACTTCACGGTTCCTTTTTCTCCGTTCCACTTTGCCTTGGTTTCATTCCTTGCTGCATACCCAGCTTATTCTTTTCATTTGTCTTTTCTGTTCTTTTAGTTTCCACCCTTCAGTTAAGCCTGTCCTCTCCCCTCTCTCAGCCCCAGTCTCCTCCTCCCACCTCCAGTAACTGCACTGCTCCTGCCTCTGGTGTTGTGCTCCCCCCGCTACCTCATGCCAGCACTGTCTCTTCAGCACCCTTTGTCCCTGAGCCTGGCAGTCAATCCCCTTTCACATCCCAGTGGAGAGCCAGAGAGCCCACACAGTTCCTGCACAGGCACTCGGCCTCTGAGCTGCCAACAGCCCCAGGTTCCCCCCCTCCCTCCTGCCCAAACAGCAGGACCGTAATGCCAGGCATCAGGCGAACCTCGCTGTCTCCACCACCTCTCCATCCTTCCCTTTTTCCCTTTGCCTCTTACCAGCCTCTCAGGGGCTCTTCTCTTTCATGCTCTCCTTGGTCTTCTGTTCCCTCTGCCACAAGTGCAGCATCTCTGCAGAGGGGTGACGTCCTGCAGCCACGTGGTCCCACCATCCTGCCCGCGATTCCTGTCCCACCTGACAGGGTCAAGGGACCCACAGATAAAGCAGGCCAGGAGACCTCAGCAAATGTACCCCTGAATGGCCATCCTGAAGAACAAATTGCTTTAGGCCCCTCTGGGACCCAGGTGAAAAGCGTGGATGGGTCCTTCTTGCCACACCTAGGAGCTGCACCCTGCTCCCCGCTGCCCACCATCGCCAGCCCCCCCAGCTCCTCTGGCCAGGCTCCCTCCCCATCCTCCCATCCATCACCTTGTCCTCCACAGCAGTGTTGTCAGCCCATGTCACACTGTCTTCCATTGCCTCCCCCCCACGCTGCTGTGTCTGAGGTGGCTATGCCCAGGAGGACCCCTCCTTACATGACATCACCAGCCATTGCCCACTTGAGTAAGTACTGATTCTCAGTGAGTTGTGACCTGTATAAAGCCATAGCTGTCAGCTGTTTAAAAAGCCCTCTTGACACTGCCTGTAACTATTGGAAAAAGGGCTGAGAGACCCAAAGGTACTCCTGCTGTATGTGATTTCTGAAAATGAAGTGGAAAAGTATCCAAATCACTCAGGACTGGTCCAGGGACTGGGCAAAAAGGAGGCATTACAGGCCAGGACCCTGTAGCTGGGTTGTTGCAATGTGTATTCTTACTGTATTAGGCCAGATGGAGATGTCATTCAGCAGAGTCAAATTGCTTCAAAGAGCTTCATGTAGAACTTATTTTCAGCTGGTCCAAACGTAGCAGATGGGCTCTTCTGAAGCTAGAGGCCAGGTCTGTGATAGACTTCTTATCTTTGTAGAAATACTGGTAGAGGTTTTTTACTCTTTTTCTGTTACCAGCAAAAGATAGAACATGGATTTTAAGTTACCCAGAATCCCCTGTGCTTGTGCAATTTATTTAATTCTCTTCCTGGTATAAACTGCATTTATAGCTGTGGGCTTGTCACTATAACTATTCCAGCAAACCTTTTTCATTGAAGACAGATCAAGAGCTTAGGTCTGGCCACTTTGCATATGGTCTTGATTTCTAGTGCCTACCTAAAGCCTGCGGAGTTAGAACACTTGCAAGTAATGCCTATTTGCAATTCAGAGCGTATGTTTTGTGACTTGGATCTATTCATGTTTATAACCACATATAATGCTAAAGTGACGTGCTTAGAAGAGGAAGAAAACTAAAACATTTCCTTTCACTTTCTGCTAAAAATATTACTATGACCACTGGAGGCTCAGTCCTTCAGCTGATACAAGTCCTTGAAATCTACTTAGTTCAATAAAGTTATTTTAAACTCACATCAGTCCATTATTTTAACTCAGTTCAATTTTTGCCTGAGGCTAGCCTCTAATTAGGTGGGTGTAGTTTTGCAATTAAAATTAACTGTACCCACAATGAATTACTAGCTATTATGTTCATGAACGAAAGAGGGCTTGAAATGTTTAAAGTATTTCTAATAGCAGCTATGGTTCATTTCAAGAATGGAATTGGGAGTGTGAAATAATGGCAGAAGTAACCACAGAAATAAGGCAGTATTGTAAGAAAACCCAGATAAGAAGAAAAACAGGCTGTTAATGTTAAATACAGTTTCCAAATGTGTCTCAGTCAAAACCTACCTGTCTTTCAAAATAACACTCACTGAGCAACTGAACCTGTGATTTTGCACCAGGAGCAGCTTGTTCTGACAGAGCATACACGGGGAATTCCCTTGGGGTGGTGTATTTGTTCAAGTGACCTGTTATGGACAGGGAAAACACTGCAACTGAGTTACCACCATCAGCCCCTCCAACAGGCTGCTGCTGCTGTGAGGAGCTTTGCTGAGCCTCGGGGTGCTTGGAGATGGAGTTTTCCTGGTTATTTGGAAAACTGGCTGAGGCCACACACCTTCTGTTCGACAGAAAGGAGGATGTGTCACTGTAACACACGATTCTTGTGAAAAACTGATGTTAACTGAAGTCCATGGAGTTCACTGATGTGATGTAGAAAGCTATGGGAGAAGCAGAAGAATATGCCAATTACGAATTGGGAAGCGTTGTCCATATTTTGATTTTGACACAGAATAGAACACTAGCCCGGCCAGGGAGAAGAGAGAGAAGGCTAGTTTGTCAGTGGCAGGGTCTCGCCAGAGGACACAACTGTAGCTGACTGACCATTGATACAAACACTGTTCGCTTTGTTTCACCTGCATGGTGCTTCCTTGAATAGATCACTCGTCCTGCAGTCAGGTCATGGCCTAGGGGGTGGGAACATGACCTTGTCTATGGGGCTGGAGGAGACAGTGCTTCACGTCTAATTCCTGTTCTCTGCATTTCAGGCCCAACACTTCCACCTGGTCACCCCAGTGGTGCTGCTGTGATCCCTGCTTCATCTGGGGGGCCCCCACCTCCGCCACCCCCCCCAGTCCCTCCGCCACCCATGGGAGCCGCGCCCCCCCCACCGCCCCCGCTGCCATCGGGCGCCGGCCAAGGGGCTGGCACTGAAGATGGGTCAGTGTCAGGGCTCGCAGCAGCTCTGGCTGGTGCCAAACTAAGGAGAGTTCAACGGGTAAGGAGGTGCCACTGGGATTCCCCAATGGGCTCTTCTCTGCTGCAGGAAAGCCTGGCACAGCTGGGTGTAATGGCCTGCAAATCCAGCTTGAAACTTGGTGAAACACGCCTCAGCTGACCATTGGGTGGACTTTTAAATGTGAGTTTGCAGTGAAAATAAAGCTGAGCAGGATTTGTCTGCCGGAGTCTACACCCTTCAGAAAATGTTAATTAGCAAATGGCTGCAAGTTCTGACATTGCCAGGATTTCATTTCTTCAGCAGAGTCCACCGTTGTACTGTTTGTTAGTGTTTTCAGTTTTTATAAGTGGTTAGAACTACACTATGCTTACAAAAACTAGTGCAGACTTTCGAGGCTTCATGTCAGTAGGTGTCCTTAGGTACTTAGGTAAGGGTTGTTTAACCATGCATAACCATAACCATGAATAAATAGCACTGTGGGTTTTTTCATCACTTGCCCATAGAATTGCCTCACCCAGATCTGTCTTTATTTTAGTAAGGGTTCATGTGGGTCTTCTTCCCAAGGTAGAGCACTTCTTTATCTCTGGTTTCGAGATGTGATTGTGATCAATGTGCCTGATACTTAAGAAAACTAATCATTAAGGGTGTGTTTGTAAAGGAAACCTTTCATTAATTCCAATGTTGATTTCTGTCTTAAGCCAGAAGATGGTTCTGGAGGATCCAGCCCCAGTGGGGTCTCTAAGAGCGATGCCAATCGAACAAGTAGTGGAGGAGGCGGAGGAGGACTAATGGAAGAAATGAATAAATTACTGGCAAAAAGGTTTGTACTCACACTTGAAGTAAGCCCCATGAGATCTGCAGCAAACTGTGGAAAAAGGTGCTGTCATTTGGGGTTATCAGTGGGTCACTTTAGTGCTTCTTTGCAGTTTGACAGGTCCTGCATAGATGTTGGATGCCAGTATTTCCTGGCCTTTAATATGAAAGGTGTTGCAGCAGTGATACCTGGCGGGGTGTAGCTGCTGTAGCAGATCCTGCAGCGTGGTAGCTTTCAAAGATGGTGATAAATGTATCCTCTGGGCTTTTGCCATTTTACTAGATCTATTTCAAAGTTACTGTTTTCAGTAAGAGTAAACTGTGAAAGGAATTTAGACAAATCATTCTTCATGTCACACGTTCAGGATGTTGAGCCCAAAAATAAAAGCACAGTTGCAGTAAAACACCTTGGCAGGTAAACTATTATTAATTCTCAGTGTGTTTCAGACAGACTAGCCTAGTTATTCTCCACTAAAGCAAGTCGTGATGTATCAAGCTACCAGCTGTTAAAAGGCACTCAATTTTTCTAATTTTTTTTCCTCTTTTCCCCTTATTCCACCAGTAATGTTCTGTCAGGCTCCCAAGTTCCTAGTGTTAGATGCTTTATTTTTAAATCTAATTTTTTTAACTTAAGAATAGTGAGGAAAAAAGTTGAATAAAATAATGAGGGGCAGGTACAGTTGTAGAGTATGCAGAGATGGAGTTTTTAAATAATGTTCTCTAGTATAAAGACAGTTCCCAGCTCAAAGGATTTGATTCAAACTTTCCTCCATCTCCTGTTCATTTCACAAGGAATTCTGAACGTTGACTTCAGATGTAATCCTTTGAAAAGTATTAAATAAATACACAACACTCTGAAAAGTTCCAAGCAGTATAAAGAAACAAATAGATAATTTTCTTTCTTTTCAGAATTAAAATAGCTTGACAGCTTTTAATAGTTTTTACTGGTTCTTGGGCTGCTCCATATCAGGCAGTTGTCTGAAAGCCAAGTAAGGTTTGGTGACTAGATGCTCTGTTCAAGCAAGCAAGCTGAACGGGCATCTCATATGTTTGGATATAGAAATTGTACACAATTCCGTAGTTCTAGTCAAAGATGCACTCCAGTATGGCTTTTGGCAGTGGGAACTCATGTATTCAGGTATTCAGGGTCACATTTCCCTGATACCTTAGCAAAAGCACTCGCGATGCCATGAGCACTCTGCTGCCTCTACTCTGAAAATAACTGAGCTGCAAATACTTTCCCAGGGAGTTGACAGCAACAGAATTGTCCCCTAAATTTTGCTTCACAAAGCCATGGAAGTAATTGGAAATATGCAAGTGTCAGTCAAGGGTGCAATCTGGGCACTTGATGTTAAACCAATACTGACAGGACTTCTTTTGGCTGCAAACCCCTTTTTACATGTGATGACACAGAGAAAGGAAGAACCTGGCACTGTGTTTCAGGTTGTTCTTACCTGCCTTACTAACCTAGTCTTATGAGGAGGTAAAAAAAATGTTTTTTTTTTTTTAACTGAACATGTTCAGTACAGAATCACAGAGTAATGAGCATGGGATCTCAGGGGGCCTTTTTTCTGAGCAGTAAACCCCATGCTCAGAAACAGGGAATATGTCTAATGCTCAGTAAGTAACTGAGGAAAATGCTTCTGAGAGTTCAGGTGCTGTAAAATACCACTCTCTAGATTTAGTGGGCCCCCTGAGAGCAGCCCTTTGCCTCGGGACTGAAGTGCAAACAGAATAATGAACTCACAAACCACTGTCATTTCCAGCCCAGTTAAGTTCATTGCAGGACATAAATCTAACACTGGTCTCACCCTGGCAAATATTTCTCTCACTTAGATTTGTTATAATTATAACTTTTTTTCATTAGAAGAATCAGGCAAATATTAAGGAAAGACTACAAAAATTATTACCAATCTAATAAACTTATTAATGCAGTGAAATATCTGGAAATAATTCCCACAGAGCACAGTGTCCTACAGACACATAGTCATCTGTTTGCGGTTTTTTTGGTCAAATTTTCATCAAATCCTCTAAGTTGTATTTCCAGTGCAGCTTTTCTCAGAAACCTTTCTTAGTGCCACTTGGGATTTTTTTAAATGTGAGATGAATACTGTTCTCTTCAGAAGCAAGACTAAATGAAAAACCTGTCATATTGATGTTTTACAAAACATCTGCTAAGGATAGTGTTCACAGGTGTATAAAGGTAAAAATTCAGCACAACCAAAATCCATGTGGAGGCTTGAGCTGCAGTTCCCCTAATTGTCTAAAATGGGGAATTGGATGTCTGGAGCTGACTGAGAACAGTGTCCTCCCATGTAAGACCCAGGAGACACAACTTCCTGAGTCCTGGGGAGAAGCCATCCCTTTCTCACCCAGTTTCATACCCAGCTGTGCTTCCTTCCTCCTTCAGCACACTTCCTTTTGCTCTGCACCCTGTGTTCCTCTGTTAAACGCTGCCTCATAATATTGCCCCTCTTCTTGAGTTGTATCACTGGGGCCTGGATTCCTCACCTCCACCCCAATCCTTCAGAACTGAACACATCCAGCCATTCCCTAGGATGAACTATATAAATAGTAACTCCTACCAAAGCCTGAATCAGTCTTCCCACGTGGATGTGTTTCTAGAGGGTTGACTGTGTGTTCTCTCTCATGTTCCTTTGCAAAGGAGGAAAGCAGCATCGCAGTCAGACAAGCCAGCTGACAAAAGGGAAGAGGAAAGCCAAAACGTAAGTGAAAGACTCCTCACTGTTGTGCTCTTGCAGATTCCTTGCAAGCCAAAGTCCTGTACTCATTCACTGTGTGGGATCCAGGAATAGATGTGCACATGCAATCAAAATCTGAATGTAACTGCTTTCACCCTTCCTGGGAACAGCACTTTATAAACAGGAATTGTCACTTTATTCATAGGCAAAGTCCAAACCAGACACTTTCTCATGGTCTGATCCAAATGTTGTAAGGGGTGGTAGATTCTTGCCCTTTAAGAAGATGCATTGAACCTTCTTCTGGCAAGTCAAACTGAGATCAAGTTCAAGTTTCTTATTTTACATTTGAGGCTTCAGCTAAACTGAAGTGGATCCTCAACCATGGGGTGTAACTCTGGATTGCCAACCTCCATGCAGAGTGAGAACCAGCTCACTTCACACCCGAGTGCACAATGAACATGTCTGGGGGGATGAAGGATAAACAATGTATTAACCATTAGACCATTCAAAAGTTAAAATATGTGTTTGTGATACCTACACTAAAATAAGATAGAATTTGGACAATTTGGGGGAACTTTGATTCATATCTGTTTTAGCTGTTCTCTCGGTATGTTGTCCACAAAAGCAATTATACAGGAGGTTTTATTTGATGCAGTCAGTAGGCTGAACTTCATGCAGCAATTTTGAGTTCAACATGCAGATGAAAACACTTTTTTACCCATTGACCTAGTAAAGCACGGAAGATCTTTCCTGTTTCAAGAGAGGGCAGGATTTGCACTATGTCCCTTCCCACGTGGTACTTTTCTGGGCTGCTGCTCATTCAGCATTCCTGTTGATAGCCAATACCCTTATGAAGGCTTTCTGCCATGGCTGTGTGCCTCAATTACCTATATAGAGATGTTCCCCTCAAAGACAAAGTAAGAACTGCTCAGTAGAAAATCCATTCAGAAAATGCAGGTCTTGCCCCAGGCTGAAAGGTTTGTAGCAAGAGCAGGAATAAGCACTCTGCACTGTTTAGGGAGAAATGCAGAATTTTTTGCATGTTCCTTGGGGATGTTTCAAGCATGGAATTTGCCTGTTGAACCCGCTACGCAACCATTGCTCTTAATCTTATTCCAAAGCTGGTTTTGAACCATATACTTGGAGATGAAAGGCACCATTTGGCTTGTAACTATTCAGCCTCTACTGTCTTTCTGTCCCTTCTTCTCTCTCCTTGAAGCTCTACACTAGTTTATATCCCCAATCAAACTTTTCGGTAGCACCAAACTGTTTAGAAAGCTGTTTTAGAGAGCATCTAATTTGTATTTTGAGTACCTTCTGTGGTCAGAGTATCTTCTATCAAACTGGGTGCAATTCCATTTTACAACGCATAGCTCATGCTTTGCCTGAGCATGTTTTGAGGGCTGCTAAATAATACTGTCCTGTCAAAAGTATGGATGAATGTTTTATGATCTGTCACACATAAATCCCAAACAAAAGAGTCAAAATCTGTGATAAGTGTTTAATCTTCTACTTAAGAGGAATACTGACTGATTTAGTTACGTTCCCTAGTACCTGGACTCCTCTCACTGATACCAGTGGCTGTCCTGGGCTGAAAGGCTAGGATCTAAGATACGGTTCCTTCAGATGGCTCAGTATCCGTATTTCAGAGAGTTTCTAAATTTGGGAAATGGATGGATTGTATTTAGGCAACAGCAGACAGCACTTTAGAGTGGTTTCAACCTGGTTGAAACTTTATATAGAGATAAGAGCAATTGAGTGTAATGCTGAAAAGCTTTCCATATTAGCTGAAATGAAAAGGATGTATTTTGCCATTCTAAAGAGAGAGAAAAGTTAAAGTTTAAATGGCCTTGAGCCCATACCTTGGCAGCAGTGCCTGTTGAACGTGGCTGGAGCAAACTTGCTTTTGTACCACACGTGCTGCAGCTGTTCTCCAGAGTAGAAGACGACTCTGTGCTTTGTCTCCAAAATTCAGTAATGTCCTGTTTTTCTCTTTATAGGATGATGCTAGCACCTCTCCTTCAACCAGTACACGAGGCTCTGCCCAGCAGCAGCAAAATTCGTCAGGTATTAAGTCCAACTACTAGTGTTGTAATTGTCTTCATAATCTAGTCTTCTCCACCACCTCTAGGCTTTGGATTTATTGTCCTTCTTCTGAGTGCAACAGCAGTAATTAACAGAAAAATTCCTGAATAATTATTGTTTTAAAAACTGTACTCAGCAAGAAATTATGATTTTATATGCTTCACAGCCAAGAAAATTGCAATACAGCCAGTTTAGTTAATGGGGTCCAGTTGTGTAGCTGAGGATCTGTGTCTTCCACATTGTGCACCTAAATCAATAGGTGATTGAGGGGATTTTTTTAATGTATTATTTTACTTTTTGTAGTGTAGATGTCCTGAGTGCTACCACTGAGGTTTGGATCTAAGACTGCTATCCTTCCTTAACCTAGTAGCTTGTTGCAATAAGGCTGATCCTGAGAGTTACTAGATGAAATTAAGGAGCCCCCAAAATATGTTTTTCCTGCAATTAATTGAAATAACTGTATCTGAGTAGATGAGCTGCAAGCAGTCACATTCATCCTTGCGTCAATCTTGGCTTTCATGCATGCTGAAAGAAATCTCTCCCAAGGGAATGAGTATTTAACCATTCCAGCTTCCTTTTGGAACAAAGCCATAACTTGTGTGCAAGGGAAGGAGAAGAAGCCAGGAGAAAGATGCACATAAATGAGGAACAAGATCTAGAGATTTCCTGGGAGTGCCCGTAATTCTTTTAAAGGCCTTTTCAGGACCTCACAGAGGAGCAAATCCTTGCATATAATGCTGTATGTTACTCAAGTCCCTGAAACAGTTCAATTCATTTTAGAAGGAGAATGGGACCATAGTAAGCGCTTTTAATAACAAGCGTTATGTAAAGTGCAACTTTTGGGAATGTTCTGTGAATTAGAAATGTAGTCAACATTAAATAAATTCTGTGTGGAGATTTGCATAGGGGGGTCTCACTGCCCTGTTTTTAGACAGACCTGCATTTTCTGCCAACTCTGCAGCCAAAAAACTAAGATTTTTTTAACTTAAAATATAAATAAGTCTTGTACTGAAAAAAATAAGCCTTGCAGCAATTAGCCTGTATTTCCTAATAGAAGGGATTTATGCTTTTCCTCCTAGTGTTCCAATACCTTATCTTTTTAGTACTGTTTAACTATCCCTAATTAAAGGGATCACTAAGCAGATTTTTGCCAATGCTTTCCCTGTAATGTAGGCAACTGCACTCATTCAGCAATCCCACTTTCCTGGTTTTTCTAAGTCACTCATCCTAACTGTATAAGACAATCAACTTCAAGACATTTTTAGTGTTAGAGCAAAATAATAAACTAATTTTTTGTGTTTGTTTTTCAGACTCTGGGAAGAAGCCATGGGAAAGGAGCAATTCTGTTGAAAAGCCTGTATCTTCATTACTGTCTAGGTGAGCTGCACGGGGTGTCCCTGTGGCTGGGATGGTCATGCTGTCCCTGTGGCACGTGCACAACTCATGTCTCGTTTCATTCCATTGCTGTAGAAATCCATCAGTGGCGAAGAGCTGTGAAGCTAAGAGCCCCACACAATCCCACGTGTCTTCTAGGTACTGGCTAACAGCCTGGCTTCTTAACTGTCTTGGCTTGTCCTTTGGCTAATCCCGTCATTCAGCACCGATGTTCGTCTTCCCTCAAGTCTTTTACTCGTTCCCTTACAATGTGCTTTGTCTGTTGCTGCACAGAGTGTGAAGTTAAAGTGTGTTGTGTCAAAGGCTTGTTCCGTGGAAAGAGCCCCCTGCTCACTTGGGCACAGGCATCACAGATGTTAATCACACTGAAGCAAGTGCTTAAACCATCTGTGTGTGCGAATCAGAGACAGGGGCTTGGCGGTGCTGTGCCGTGTGGAAGGCAGGTTTTGGAGCATCTTTTTACAGCAGTTTCAGGATGACCCTGCCAATAGATGAATCTCTCATTGTCCAACCTCTGCAGAAATAGAAATGCAAAAGCAGAAATGATCTGAAGAGCCTGCACTTGGGATAAGGGCAGTTATTCTTCCACCCATGCAATGTGCATGCAGTGGGTGCATAAGAAAGGAGAGCAAAGCTCGGTGCAGTAAATCAATAAAATCAAGCTGTAAAAAGGCGCAGCAATAGATAGGGCATTCAGACATACAGGGTCCAAAAACTAGCAGGTGTCAAAAGCCAACAAAACCTAAAGTAGGACTCCAGAAGTCCTTTCAGTCAGAAGAGCCAAGCTGCAGGATCGGTGTCCTTTTTTTTTAGTCACAGAGATTGAGAAAAGGTTTGATATTGGACAGCTAAAGAGAGGTTTGCTTCCAGTGCTGGTTGAGGGCCACCCACTATTACTGGACACTGAGATGGATGGATAAGCTGAATAGGGAGGCAGAACACAGGCTTAGATATGTTTAGCATTTACTGCAAAGATATGCAAAATTTTACATTATTAGGTATATGGTAGTGCTGACTGTCTGGAGAGAAAGTTGCCCATGGCAACTATCTGCACATACTTGCTTGTGCGTTACAAATGCTGTAACATGCCCTGCCCAAACATTCAGAGGGATGCATCCATGTTACTATAGCAAAATACAGTTTTGCCAGCCTTCCTAAAACCAGTGGAACATGTTGATTCTAGGAAAATACGAGTTTCACATAGATGCAGAAAGACTGTTCTTTCTCCTTGCAAGCAGCCATCATGTTTCACTAGCTGTCTTCTATAACGCTATTCCATCCGGGTAGGAGGAGTTCAGTGGGAAAAAATGCTTTCCTAATTTAGCCCCTGGAGTAGTGCTCAGAAGTAGTAGTGCTTGCTTGAAAAGATTTATGATGGGGGAAGTGGGGCTCGTTTCTAAAGCTCTCAGTGGTGACCTGTTTCTGTTCCTGATCAGTTTGATGGCAGCTGTATCTGTCTTAACTCCCAGCTTAGCTGTGTGATGGTAGAACACACGTCAAGGTTTCCCAAGGAAGTGTTGCAAGACCAAGCACCCCTCAGGAGCAGCAGCATCTCCAGCAGCTCCCCCATTTTGGGCTCAAAGATGATGGCAAGGTTATTTGAAGCCTTTGTATAGCATGGTTAGTTTTTTAAAATGTCCTAGAGTTACTGATTAAAAAAGAAAGGCAAGCAGCTTCTGCTTCCTTAATTTATTTTATCAGATGTCATCATAGTTCAGCCCACTGACTAATATCATGTTGAAAGGCCAATAAAACTCAGGTGTACCAGTCATTAAGGCCAGACTGGCCTTGTTTCTGGGTCAGTAAAAAATGACTGTGATACATAAAGCTATCGAGAAACCACGCTTGACTAAGTCAGGTTTTCCAGGGAAAGGATTAGTGGCTTATTATTTTCCCTATTATATTTTTCTAACTTTTAACCTACTATTACTTTAGCCCCCAGTTAAAGCCTAGGTTGCCAAGACAGGGTTGCTCTACAGAAAACAGGAGAGAAAACCAGACGTAGCTTGCAAATTGCAAACGCTGTTGTGAAACACATTGTTCAACAGGCTTTAGCCCCTCAGCATTTTCTGGTCTGAAATCACTGAGATTCCCAACACCAAAAAAAAAAAAAAAAAATTCGTTTCAGTGCAGTCTTTGTGCTCCCTCGAATATGTCTGCGATGGGAGAAATTTCACAGCATCTTTGACGGTCAGGTTGTGCATATATGGGAGCAGTGCTGCTCCCTGGCTGCCAAATGCTCTTGAGCAACATGTCAAAGAGTCTCCTGTCCAGCACTGGAACACAGGTGCTCCTGCTCTGGGGTGGATTTCGTCCATGCCATCAGGTAGGTGTAGCTTAGCACACACTGCAAGGAACTAATTGGGGTTTTTTATGCTCTTCTTCCATTTCTCAAGGATGAAACCAGTGAGCAGCAGCAATGATGTGGCTATGGATGCCTTAGATTTTGATCGAATGAAACAGGTGAGTGAAGAAGCCATTTGCACTTAAGAGATTCGATGAGCTACCCATTTTCCCCCATGCATGCGCTGTACAAGCAAAACAGCTGTTCAGTCTTCTGATTTCCTCTATAACTAGGTGCTTAGAGAAGGGCTAGCTGGTGAGCAGCAAGAGAGCACAGTCTCACTGCTATTTCATCAATATGTGTGTACAGAAATGTGCAAATAAATATGCCAGCACCTTCTGCATCCATGCCTGGGAGTGCAGAAGTAGCTGTTAGTAGTGCCAGGCTCTGATCAGCAGTGGAGGCGGGGGACAAGCACAACCGTGTTAAACTTGCATTTTCTTCCACCAGTTAGAAGGAAATTCTGAGCAGCTGACTTGTGTTTTGTCTCATCAGGAAATATTGGAGGAAGTTGTAAGAGAGTTACACAAAGTGAAAGAGGAGATAATTGATGGTAAGAAAGAGAAAAATTATTATTTTTCTCATCTTTATGACTAATTTCCCATAGATAAGATGATAGGAACTGCAGAGAGTTCCCTTGTGTTTTCAGACTTCTCTTAGCAGTTCTGATTTATACACACATTTGAAGAACAAGCATCTACCTTATCTGAGCTCTGACCATAACATTGTGTTTACGTCCTTTATTATGCTGTTGATGAGCATTTTTACCACCAACCTATGAGAAATTCACTGGCTGGTGTTTCTCACAGCTGGGAGGGTGAGAAAGGGCCTGCCCATAGCCCATGGCACATCAATTTATCACAATCAGCAAGCGTGAAATCTTGTAACTAGCTGGCCACACAGGTCCAGGATGAGGAGGGGACAAAGGTAGCTCACTGAAAATCCTTCCCAAAAATCTTCTGTAGGCTTTCTGTGCTTGAAGAGCTAGTTTAGAACCTTCATTTGGTCACAGCTTTCCAAATAGCCATGCATTTTTATAATTCATTGAAAAATACAGCGGCAGTACCAAATGTATCATTAGTTTTTTTATAAATTGCTTTGCAATATACAACTGAAAGTATTTTTCAGGGCCACTATTGAAATGCACAGTGAAATTCCTATTTGAAGTCCACATTAGGGCATATGAAGGGTGCATGTCCACATGCTGTACTCTCCACCTTAGATTACAAAGAAGGGCAAAAGAGGAGACTGTAAAACAGCTAAAATCCATTCCCTGTCCCCTTGCTCTAGACCTGTGTGCTCACAAAACCTCGGGGCAGTTTGCAGTTGAAGAGGCCCTTGCCCAAATGCTACCGTCCCAGCAGCTTGGCCCTCAGAGCCTCCCTAGTTCATTCCAGTGCAAAATAAGGCATTCACATACACCACAGATGCAACTTCTTAAAGTAGCACTGCAGTTTGCAAGCCAACAGCTGACTGCTTACCCTTACTCATCCTTTTACCCTCCACTCATCCTTCTACCAGCGTGTACTTTCTGCAACCTCTGTACTTAGCATTTTCCATCACCCTGGATGTAACATTATGCACTAACTTTTTGGTTTGGTTTTCTAGCCATACGGCAGGAGTTGAGTAGAATCAGTACAACATAATGATTGCAAAGCATTTGGACGGTACTAAGAATGCTAGGAAGATCGGATCATTTCTAAGTGTACCAAGGTCATGCAAGATGGTGAGAGAGGACACCGGCACTGTCTTTGTTCCTACACCCTTTTTATTAGCAGACTCAGCACACTTTGAAGCTTGCTGCTGCCTTGGATTCGCTTCATTTTAAAAGTCTTAATCTAAAGATTATTAAATTTTAAATTTCCGGATTTTTTAGATTTCATCTGACACTGCACATTGGATTTGTCAGCCTTTTTTGTATTTTGTATTTGCTTATTTAAATGTATTACCTTTCTTTTTAGTAGTAGATAAGAACACACGTGAACCATTTGCTTTTGATAGGTGACTTCAAAGTAATTTTACTAGTAGTCTGCAATGTAAATGAAGATCCTTTGCCAACAGAAACGTATTGAGGCATCACCAGAAGAGAGACATGTTTAGTTGTCAGCCAACAAGTTCTTTGTCTCAGAGTTATCACAATATTAAAAAATGGTACGTCGGTGCATCACAGTATCTGTGTTCATATTGGTAATAAACTGTTTATTGTCCACATGGCCCTGCCTTTCTTTGTTTCTTTTGTCCCTTGAGCCCCTGCACTTTCACGTCACTTGGGTTGGCGATCAGGGGAAGGTGACCGAGCATCACTGTGGGGTGGCAGCTCTGCCTGGCCAGTGCTGCAGAGCATGAGGAGAGAACCTGAGTGTTCATGGCTGGTGCAGTGGCCACAGCTCTGCCTTCTCTCGCAGCAAGACGTGGCTCTCACCTGCCCAGCCCTCTCTCATCGCTGGCTGAGCACCACCTCCTGCAGCCAGGCTGCCACAACCTCGGCAGCTTCTTGCCAGAGTCAGTGAGGGACAGTGGCCTACAGCTCTTCTCAGGCCACCACCACATGTCCCACTGCATCTCCAGCCATCACTGAAAAAACCCACAGGTCCCATCACCTGCACTCCTTCAGGCTTCCAGCAGTAAAAGGGAGGTGTTTATGCAGAACAAGGCTACCAAGGGCATTAGGAGGATGCAGGCTGAAATCACTGGCATGGCACTGCTGACTAGAGGCATAAGGGAAGTCATTTCTTAATCTTGTGCAGGTCTTGAGCATTATCCAAGATATGCATACAGGACACCAAACACTTAACAGTCATATCTTTCAGGTCATACATTATTTTCTTTATAGCCATTATTTCCACCAGCAAAATCTTGGGAATTTCTGCTTAATTTAGTTTGGCACAAGCTTTACGTCGTCTTGATACCATCTTCTTGAAAATTTCGTGCAAAAGGCAAGAGATTGGAGCTCAGCTACTGAAATCTGCCAAATATTTTCCAAGTTCCTTTCCTTGTTCAGGCTTTCATGAAGATTTTGTTTTAAAAGCCAGGCCCCAGAAGCGATTTTGGGAGCAGAGCTTGGTGCACCAGCCCAGGAGGGGCTATGTTTGTCCACCTGCTTGCGTCCCCCAGGCCTCATGGAGCAGTGCAGCAGGCAGGAGGGACTGCTGGCCAGCTATAGGAGACCCAGGAGAGAAGGCAGGATGGGCTGTGCTTGGTGGTTAGTTGTAAAATGTTAACTGTGTTGTTTTGGGGACCATGGCATGTTCTTCAGCGCTCTTCAAAGCAGCCTGATCTGCCTTTTAGAAATGTCTTTTTTACAGTGTGGTTATGCTGTACATTAAATATGGGAGAAATGGGAGTAATCTGAGTTTAATGCAGTGGTGAGCTGCAGACTGAGCCTGATGTTTGTTAGATGTTTAATGCCAGCAGAAGGCAAGAGACAGGTTAAACAGTGGGATAAAGATTTCCACATGGGAACTAAAGCAGGCAGACACCCGTGTGCACCGGAGAATGGCAACCCCAGGACCACAAGGAGTCTTTCCAGTATGAAGAACACAGACGAGCATCAGTAACAGCAGAGATCAGAACACTCTGTTGTATAAATCTCTTACAGTAGCTCATGCGTTTCCTAATTATAGCCCCATTAATGGCATACCTGATGATGGCAAGCCCTTTTCAAAACTGCTGCCTCTCAGATCACAACCATTCTGTGAAATTGTCCCATAATCCTAATTAAGCTACAGGAAGCTGGTGCCTGGCACGGTTCACATTTTCCCTTGGAATGTGGCATTATGCCTAAGGTCAGTAATAACCATGTTGTAATTTGGGCTAACTGTACAAGCCTGGATATGTTGTGACCCTCTGTTAACATCAGCCAGCTGCTGTAAATGGATTTTTCTTACTTTCTTCCTTCACCTTTGCAGGTCTTGTGTAATTAAGACATAATAAGCTGAAGTTTGCACAAGGCCACTTAATAGCAGTGGGAGCAAGGTGCGAGGGGTGGAAGTTTGGGTGACAGGGCACGGGAGCAGTCCTGGCATCACAAGCCCTTTGTTGGTTCCCAGTGACCTACAGCTCCAATGTCAGGGATGAACAAGGTGGCTTATTTTCAGTAATGGCACTGCCAGAGGATTTCCCCCTCCCAGACAGTAATTTGGTTTGCCAGTTGCCTCTGTAGAGAAGAGTATCCTTTCATAGTGGGCCTGCTGAGCCAGTGCTACAGGGCAGAACAGAGGTATTTTACATAGCAGAAAGCTAAGGGGACATTAATCTCCACTCTGACCTGTCATATAATGCCTTCTTGCCAGAGCATTAGTGTGCCCACACAATGAAGGAGTTCTGGATCGATTTTTAAGCAGAGGGAATAAAATTGTACACAGCCCCGACATACTTTTTACCCAGACCCAAATGCCTTGTGGTTATGGAAAAAAAACACCTTCTGCCAATATTACTGGTAGTAGCAAGGACAAGTGTCCATGCGGAGGACAGGATCACAGCCTTCTCCAGCAGCACCCATACACACTGGAACTCAGCTCATACTGCACATCTGTAGGCTCTGCAGGCTTCCAGCCACTTCAAATTCCTGCTGAGATGGACAGTGCAAATCAAGAGGGCTGTGGGGCTGCCCAGGCTAAGCAAGCTGGGACTGGACCATGATAGAAATACTGATGGGAGGCAGGTTAAGAAGCAGTTGACAATTTTGGCTGGCCCCTGTTTACATCATAGCCTCTGTGTCAGGCTGGGCTAGTAATCGTATACCATATAGGTGACTGCATTGTGAAACAGCTGAGTAAGGGAACTACAGCGTAAGGTCGCTCATCAAAGAGGATAAGGACAATAGTCAAATCAAGGAAGATAGTATAATCTTTATTATGGTTTTTATATTAACTTGCTAAATGGGACAGGAGAATTGAGGAACAGGTGCTATGGACATAGGAAGTTGAATACGTGATCAGAGGGCCAGCAGCACTGAAGTAAATTAATAAAAAACTGAGGTTCCTTGATACAAATAACATAATCGAAGTTCCCACATCAATGACTCTTCCTCTGGGAGAAAAGCAGCTTTAATAATTAAGACATAATGACTTAACTATGTTCTTCACTGAGGAACTCCTGAAGGCTGAAGTGTTCGAGGAAGCCCAGTTCTTCCCCTCTTACCCAAAAGCACAAAACCATATCTGTGAATAAACTGGTATTCATCCCCTGTATTACAAAGGATCTTGCTCTGCTGAGCATACCTGGGTATTTATTTACCCGTTGGCCAAAATCAGATAGGTGAGAAAAACAGAGGAAGGGGAAATGGAGGAGGAGGAACCCAAATTGCAGCAGGCTAGCTTGGCTGTGTGCCAGGCTAGTGAATGGACAGACTGGCTCACTGGATCCAGTGCTTCTGGAGCAGGGAAAAAAAGTGTGTTTATTGAGGAAATCAGGCTTTCCAGATCTAATTGAATACTTTGATAGACTGATGAGACTGCACAGCAATCCTTTTCTTTGTTACAGCCATGGATTTCCAGAAGAAACAAAATACTGTTAGAGGGCTAGAAGGCAAGAGCACCTATGCTGATCTCTCTTTTAACTACTTAGTAAGGAAAGAAATACTTTGCCAGCTTTCCAGGGTACTGGGAAGATACTGATGATATGGAATTATTGAGGATAGCCACAAATTTATTGTTGGAGAGGACAGGCAGGAAAGATTTGTGTCTTCCAGTGGGCAGAAATGACAGATTAAGGTCAACAGCACCAAGTAAGAGATGTAGGGAGAGAAACAGCCCCATCTTTACATTCCATCCTCTTAACACCATCAGTGACAATTTTATACAGCTGGAGTATCATATGCTTCCCAAATGCCAAGTCAGTGCCTCTTGAATGACAGAAGAAAAAAATTACCATTACTACGAAAGCAGTTAGGAACAAATACCACCACAGCATCTCTACATCCCTGACACACCGTCCTAAGTCCTATGCACAGAGAGGGGTATAATATAGAGATCAAGAAAAGTGATCAGGATTGCTAACAATCTTGACAAGGAACAATTAAAACTAGAAACTCTTCACTCCCAGAAGGACTTACAGTGGGGAAAAGGATGAGAAACGTGACGTTATGGATATGGTTGAAAAGGTCAATGAGAAAGGACCAGCCAGTTTCTCCAGAGGCACATCCATGCTGCTGATCAGGGCAGTGAGTGGAAGACTAAAGGAAGGATTTCTCCCTGCCCCAGTTCAGGTCTGTCAGTTCTCTACAGTGAGTATTAGATCCTCATGGAAATGCATTCAAAAAGGTTTAGACAAACCATGGAATAAGGTCAAACAGTAGCTAGTAAAATAATGATACAAATATACAAAAATATAAACATATTTCATTGCATATACAAAATCTGTTACTAGCAATTATCAGAAGATTATTAGATTAGACAAGACATTGAGCAAAAGGCACCCTTGTGTTCTCCAGAGAGTATCATTTACTACTGCGTGCCAGTCCTCCCTGCTTCCACACTCCTGGGCACGCAGAGCATCCACTTCTAATCTGGCATCAAGTGAAACCAGTCCTAAACTACACACACACACACACGGTCACATGTAACACACAGCAAACATTCTCCACTGCAGACCAGGCCAAAACTCAGGCTTGGCCACATGTGCCGCAGGAAGTTAATTCAAAGCCTAGACCAAAGGTTCACCTAATCATAATTCACTCTAACCTAGCTTCTAAGGGTTACATATACAAATATCCTTTATTAAACAGTATCAGTAGTCTAAAATAGTGCATTCAGTTGCTTCATTGTCACTCATCCTCTTGGTCTAAGCAGCATACACCAACGTTAATTCAGCACACACAAAGATACTCCCATTTCCACAGAAAACTGAAGTCACGTGGATGAAAAAACACTCCCCACTGCCACAGGCAGACCAGCCCGTTAGCTTTCCTTTGCCAGCTTGCACAGTCTCTTAACCCTTGAGTAAGGACCAATAGAGTCATCAAAAACAAAGTCCCACAGAACTCGAATCCAGGACTGGTGATGTGGGAGGTTATCATAATATTCTGCTGCAATCTTCTTCACCTGGAAGAAGAAGAGAGAGAACGAGCTGTTTAGTTGCACAGCATCAGGTGTGTTTCAGCCTTCACATTCAGATCTGATAGCACAGCCATAACCTGAAGTTACCTGTTACTGCTTGTGAGCTTCTGAAGTTCAGCCAAATGAGATGTACTTAAGTGCATTTAGATAGTTCTTGCAGATTTCTGATGTAATTTTTGCCTCACAGTGTCAGAATTTGAAAGATGTTGGATCGCTGCTTTCAGTCAGAACTATTTTGTCTCATTTTGGAAGTGGTGGAACCTCCACAATGAGATGCCTTATCCACCTAGTCAATTGTAAACACAACTGTATTTAAAGCCCTGTTTACCACTTGTAATAGTTTTCTCTTGAGGGTTCTGGGTAAGAGAGAAATACCAGTTGAGAAAATACCAGACACAGCCTTGCCCACACTTCCTTTTCTTTCCTCCATTTCGCTACTGTGATGCAAATCCAAGACAGGTTCCTCCAGCAGGCAGAGGAAATCACAGGGATGCTCTGTTCTCCTCAGTTTGGCATTAAAAATGTTGCAAGATTCATTACTATATCATAAATCTAATAAAATTTCATCCCTGTTACAAATCCACAAGCCTTAAGACTGGGCTGCCATCAGAGAAGCACTGTGCATCATTGGGGTGGTGCTTGTAAGTGGGACTAAGGACAGAACCAGAGGACAAAGAAGTTTCAAAGCTGGTGGGTTCAGGGGACTATGAGGATTCCCAGCTTATCAGTTATTATTCCTGCTCCACCCAAATGCTCTGTTTTTTTTTTTTTACAAAGCAGCAGTCTGTTAACTATCGTACACTTGCACCTAACTGCTTGGGCATGGTTTTATTGCAGCTCCACCTCCTAGGCAAACAAAGCTCTAGAATAGAGTAGTTTATCTTGCTGGACAGCATGACTTCCCTCTTTAAAAACCCAGCAGAACTTTAAAGCCAGTTATGCTGAGCACAGTGCAGAGTTCCAGTGAAGACAAAAAGGGTTACAGAGAAATTGCTATCCAGCAGGGGGGTTTCATCAGCACCTGAGGTGTAATGGTGGAATCTTAACACAGAATTGTGACTGTTTGTGAAGAGGTAAGAATCCCAGCAAAAGTTAAATTATAAGCCAGTATGGCTCACTGCTAATTACCTCATTAATTCAGCTTTCTAGCAGACACTCCTCTGTGAGGTAGGTTGGGTAACGTACAAGAATCATTAAGATGTTTTACCTCTGCCCCTACACTCTTGGTGCTGGTGGCATGGTAGTGCTGTGCTGAACAGATTCAGTTCAGGTCTGACTGTATTCTGTCTTTCACAGAATACCTCTGACTTCCTAATAATTCCCTCTATCCTGCTTTAAAGCATTACTTTGTACTTCAAAAGTAATTAATTTTTCAAAGGAATTCAGACAATATCAGATTTCCCCTTAAAGGTATTTGTTAATGATTGGAAGAAAGGCGATTTCCAGGCACCGGGTAAGATCTCTTGAGATGCACATTTAGTTCCCTGTGCTCCTTCTATAACCACAGTCAGAAATAATTGAATCTGGGTGTGTATCCTCCCTTTTCACAGATGGGAAAAGGAATAGCCACGGAATGAGAGAGAGGACTATTGTAACAGTAAGCTCCCTCGAATGAAGGCCACTCAGAAAGCGTGATGCAAACACAAAAAGGGTCTCAGATACCCAGCCCCAAAAGCTTCACTACAGCTCTGACAGGGTCATTTCCTATCATACTGCTTCTTAGACCTTGCCTCCTACCTCCATTTTAGAAGTTCTGCCTGAATTTTGACTTTCAGCAGTAATTCAGCCCTCACCTATGCTAGTCAAGTTTATATGGCAAGTCTACCATTCCTCTTTTCTCCAAAGGCCCAATATATTTCTTTCCCTCTGAACCAGACATGTTTTCTCAGCTATTTACATTATTGTGCAGAGCTCTTGATCTTAAATTCTGACCACTACAAGAGCTTCACCTTCATGAAGTTTTTCTGTATTGCCCCATGGAATTGGAAGGCTGGAGATTCGTAGAAACCAATTCAGCTCCTAAGAACAATGTCTCAGGTAGCAGCAGCTGTGTCCTCTGGCTCCACAGGCTAACTAAAAATTACCCCAGGGACAATATAGGAAAAAATGGCTCAGAGAAGAGGCCAATAAACAGCCTGCCTACATTCAGCCCAATAGTTTCTGCAAATGTGAACAGCAGTTTAGTCTGGGCATATTCCTGAAGAGCTCAGGTGGACACAACATGTATGTCTGAAAAATTTCACTTTGATACATTCCATACACATATTCTGCAGTTGCATTGCAGACTTAAAACAGGCATGTATAATACAGTATTCTTTGACAATTAAGATGATTAATCAAAATACCAAGCAGTAAATTATAAAAGAGATCCCATACACAATATGCTGGAGGCAGGCAGCCCAGCCGCATCTGGCAAGCTGCTGGCCAGCATCAGGTGGTGGAGCAATTGTTTGTTCAGCAAGGGTGCTTGTTCAGCACCTTCCCACAGAGTATGGTGGTAGCTCGTTTTGGATGAGGAGGTCACAAGAGATGACCAGGGGCTTGCACTGGAGTGTGGCACCCCAGGTCAGCAGTGGGACAGTGATTCACACCTACACAAAGTGTTTCTTGGCTCTGCTTGGTTTTGTGTCCAGCAGCACCTTGTGCAGGAAGGCAGGCACCACTTGCAAGGTCTTTGTGCTCTGGGCAGGACAGCTGTATGAAATGGTCAGAAACACTGGAGAAGAGAAGGTAAAGTGCAGTAAGGAATGGAGAACAGAGAAAATTTAATTAATGCAGTTGGAGGACTTTGAAATATTTTCTTATGGAAAAGACAAGGAAATTTGTTCCCATTTTGCTTTCACGTGGCAAGAAAGAATTTTAGAAGTGGTTTCTCTCGTACAATGGATCCGCAAAAGTTTCCCAACAAAAACATCTCATTTGTTGTAATTTCCTTCAGCATCTCCATATGTAAAACAGAATTATCTCCTTATCTACCAGAAAATATGAGTGGTGGGAGGACAGAAAGTAATTGGGGTTTAATGCAGATTCTCTTTTAAATGCAGTATCATATAAGGAGTGGCTGAGGAAGCTGCATTTGTTTAGCCTGGAGAAAAGGAGGCTCGGGGAGACTTTATCCCTGTCCACAACTACCTGAAAGGATGTTGTAGCAAGGTGGGGGTTGCTTTCTTCTCCCAGGCAACCAGCAACAGGACAAGAGGAAATTACCTCAAGCTGTTTCAGAGGAGATTCAAATTGGACATCAGGAAGAATTCTTTGCTGAAAGAGTTTCAAGCATTGGAATAGGCTGCCTAGGGAAGTGGTGGAGTCATCGTCCCTGGAAGTGTTCAAGAAATGACTTGATTTGGCACTAAGTGCTATGGTTTAGTTGATACGGTGATGTTCAGTCCAAGTTTGGACCTGATGATCTTGGAGATCTTTTCTAACCTTAAGGATTCTATGATTTTATATCTATAAAGTATGTTTGAGGCTGGAAGAGACACCCTCTGTGTCAGATTCTGGGTGCAGTACAAAACCTCAGGATGGCAGTTACCAGGTAGCAAGTTTTGCAGACAGATCATAGATTGTATTAAAAGAAGATGGTACTGAGACAAAGTACTCCTAAATCCTGCTCCTCAAGCTTTCCATATTGTATTGTAGATGGTCCCTTTGCTTCAATTCCTCCCACCCTTCCTCCTTACAAATCTCAGCTGTAAGTCTTAACTCATTGCTAGTTTGTGAATGGAAGATACCAGGGAAGGATAACAAGAGCTCACAAAGTCTGCAAGACAATTACTAGGCACTTAGCACCTGGTATATTGAGGCTTTTCTTCAAATAGCTCAAGGTGGTAGGGTAAGAAATCACATCTTTTAGACTGAAGCTTTGCTTCTGGTTTTGTGCTTGTAGAGCACATTGACAGGACCCCAATCCTACTCCATCATATCTGATAGGCAAAAAGTTATTTCCCAGCCTAGTATTGCAGCACAGTTGTTACAGACTCTTTGTCCTGGGGCTACACAGAAACTAGAGATCCTTACAACATGAAACTGTAGAATCTTGTTTAGAATTCTAGAAGGCATATAACAGGAGTTCCCTCTACAGTCCTGTAACCCCACCAGGGGCTGGGGGGCACTCAAGCCAGCCCTCCTGGCCGTTGTAGGGTTAATGAAATCTGCAAGTCAAACCCAGCACATCTACCATGTTTTCCAGTCTTGTCTATCCAATAAATCTGGTTTCATACCATGTCTTTTCCTTTTCCCACAAGCTTAATGAGTAACTAGTTTGCCTCCGGTAACACTGCTGCTTTGTTGCAGCTTCTAGGATCAGTACTGAGTTCCTCCTCCTTTTCCAATCTCCTGTCTCCATAAGTATATTCAATCCTTCATAAAATGAAGAATGGATCTTTTTTAATCATTTGGTAAATAATGCAATGTTTTATAGTTATAAGGCTTCATGCAAAAACCAATTTAGTTCTAAGTCTATAGGGGTGTTTTTTTAGAGCAGGTCCTTCATTACCATGTTAAATTTCATGGTCTCTTGTGTAATCTCTTATTATACTAGAGGGACAAGTTCTTACTGCACACCCATGTCACTCATCTTTAATATCCATAAACTTATGAGCACAGCCTAATTCTTCCTCTTTCAAATCTGTCGTACTCCTAGGGTAAAGGTCTTTCCAGCAGCAAACACATTACTCAGAACGTTCTGAATGACACACCTGTAACAAAGGACAAAGCTGAATTTACTTTCCTGATAAGCAAGCTGAAGAGCCAGTTACTTTCCAAGATTAAGATCCAGTTATTCTCTAATCCCATTTCTCCCCTGCACTCAATCATGCAGGAACCAAATAAAGATCTTTATTCCACTTTCTACTTGTCAATGATTAAAAATAAAAATAGCCTCATTGAGAGGTCATCCATATTACACAATTCAATTATTTCAAGTTCAAGTGCCTAAAAGACAAGATCTGAAAAAACTAGACCTTTGCTGAGAGAAGAATTTGCTGGGAGGTGAAGCAATGTAGAATAAGGTGAGGTTTCTTACCTGTTATGGAGTTCAAGGTTGAAAGCTAACCAGCAAGGATCTGTTTCCTTATTTCTTTCCACCAAAGAGGTGGAGATATTTTTTTCTCATTTTGCAGAAAAGAGTAATCAACTTGTTTTAATGGACAAAGGATTTTCTACAGTAACCATTTTGCCAAAGAATTTTCATTTTTTAATAGAATTTTTAACTGCAATTAATCCCTCGTCAAAGATTCCAAGTGTTAAATATGGTTCTGGAGGGTAACAGTAATTGACAAGTCTGGTGTCTCCTCCACCAGCAGGGCAAGCCTCTGTTTCACCCAAGAGCAAAACACACATGAACACAAGCCCATGAAATTCAACTGACAGCTCTATCTTCTTTACACAGGAGGGCAAATACTTCCAGCTGCTGCATTGCCTCAAGGAATTAGGCTGAACTATTTGTGGTGTGGGTGGAGAAGAGCTTTTTAGGTCTCAATCAGGTCTGGAGCAACAGTCCCAGCAAGTTCAATTAGTCACTCACCTCCCTTGTGCAGGATACAGAGCTAACCTCCTTCTCTTCCTCTATTTACATTTCGGTAATCTAAGTATCTAAGCCTATCTAACAAGTTTGAACATTTGAAACTACAGCTAAGCCCATGCACTTCCCAGATGAACTATCAGTGTATCAGTGATGGGAGTGCCTGACAGGAGAACTTCACATCTGAGTGTGGGCTGCTGTACCAGCTGCTCTGTGCCCGCCAGAACAGGCAGCTTCTCCAGGACAGACCCCCAGCACCAAAGGTGGTGAATGAAAACAGAACTGCAGGCACTATAGAGGCTTCCCACTCTCTTTTGTGCCCCAAGAAAACCTCCCCTTGATTTGAGTCTCCTCTCAGACAGCATTTCTGTGATGAAGAACATTACTCCATATGGCAGGGTTTGCCTGGATATACCACCATACGAGTTGTACGTGCTATTCAGTAGTAGGGAAGTCACAGCCACTGAACCTCAGACTCCTCAGCTCTACCTCCACCTCATGAGGATATTGCAGTAGTAGTCCCCAACTCTGCATCAGCCCAGAGACAGAAGACATTTCCTTCCTACTATGCCAGAGAATTTATATGTAGGAGTAATACTGCAAAGTCACGCACCTCTAACACCGCGAGCACCTGCTGAGGAACCCTCGTATTAAAACACACAAGAGCAGCTAGATACCTGCAGGGAGATTGAAAACCTTTCCTAGACACCTGGGCTTTGCAAATTTGATTCCCACAACTGATAAAACATACACAAAAAGGGGTTTGCCTTTCAAAGGAGGAAAGCCACAGCACTTTCCCAATGACAGACCAGGCCTCTTCAGTTTCTGTGGGTGGGGCAGCAGAGCTAAAACGAGTCACGGAGAGCAGGGCTTTGTTTTCTAGTGCCATTTGTGTCAGGCTGGAACATGCCCCAGTACTTATGTCATCTCAAAAATAGAAAAGCTTCTCTTTGATGTTAATCAAGCAATATAGGTAGCAGATTGATTATTAGACAAATTTCAAGTAGTAATTGCCACCTGCCTCCCTTTAGATAGGCCTTTAAACTTTCAAAGGGTTGCAACTTCTTGGCTGAGAGATGTAAACGGAGAAATTTAGAGCCTTATTGGAGGATTTTATCATGCTAAAAGGATTTCTCAAGCCCTCTGAGGGTCAGATGTTCTAGTTTGCATCAAATAAACTAGATATTACAGCAGTTCGACAGCCATTTTTCTCAAGATCTGGCTTAAAATTAATTAGAAACAAATCCAAAAAGCTTTCTTCTTTTTTTTTAAGGGTTTTTTTTTTCTTGAATTGATCAATTGCTATGATTTGGAGTGTTTTCTTTGGGACAGTTTAGCAGCTTTTATAAAAATCTAACTCATGCATACTTATGCCATACTTACCATGGGCAATCTGCATCCAGGAATGCTGGGGAAGTCATGATGCTCCATGTGGTATCCTACATTAAAGGTGAGCCAATTCAGAGGTCCATAATAAGAGTACGTCTCATAGCCTTTTAAGAACATGTAGTGTTCTGCTATGAAATGCCCAGAAATGGGATGTAAACCCAAGCAAAGAATTGTACCTGCTATTAAGTAAATAACAGGTTTGAGTCCCCAAAGGTAATAAATTATAAGGTCTACAGAAAACTGCACAAGGGCATTGAAAATTTCCATCCGTGTAATTGCTTTGGGGTTCACATACAGTGGCCTCAGACTGTAGAAGAGAGGCTGGAGGAAAAGCCAAAGCAGTTTCCGAAGGGGTGTACAGAAAAACCAGCCTTCAAAGTCTGTGGGAATGTCCACATCCAAGCTGTCCCCTCCCAGGTACCGGTGGTGGTCAATGTGGTATTTCTTGAAGGAGGCAGAGTAAGGGATGCCAATCGGCAAGTTGGCAAAGACTGCGAACCATCGGTTCCACTTGGCCTGCTTGTTCCCAAAGGCAACGTTGTGTGAAATATCATGGATGGCTAAGGTCAGTGAATGGTTGATGCAACCCCCAAAACCGTAAGCCCAGAAGAAAATCCATTTCCAAGATAAGTCTTTCACCAGGTAGCATGCCAGCAGCTGCACGAAAACCATTCCAGATACAATCCACTTTAAATGTGGATCAGGTCCCATCAGTGTCTTGATCTCTGGATACTTTGCTAGAGGAAAAAATGCAGAGAAAAACTTGATTAGATCATGGTTAGGTAAACACAATCACCACTGGGACTCTGTTTTTGTCACACTGAGGCTCTAGTTTTATAAAACGGTAATTCCAAAGTAGGGTTGCCACTATGATGAAAGCTTTATTAACATATGGGCTTCATTCCCACTTCCAGCATCATGTCAAATTGTGATTGATATCGATATATATAGACATATACAGACACAGTGAAAAAAAATACCCTGATGGTCAGTCTGTGGCATCACATGCCTTCACCACAAGTATTGCTTCACATTATTAGCATGCCAAAAACCACAATTTAAGTGCTAAGAAGCACCTTATGTCAAGTTTTTTATTTCCTTTTGTGTTTTGCTCAGATTAGATTTTTTTTTTCCACAGAAGTGATACAACTGCCTTCTTCGCAGCCCTTTTCACACTGCTGCTTCAAACATATTAGCAGAGGAAAGAGAGCTGAGCAACAGGCTCACCAGGTTTTGCTCTGTGGTTAGATGACAAACGCAGCATTTTAAAAAAAATTCCTAATTATCTGAGTGTTTACCAGTGCTCACAACACGTACAACTCTTCACACATGGTAACAAGTCACTAATAATATCAGGATTTGTAAGACACAGAAAATTTTTCTCTGTTCCCATGTCACATACCTAAAGCAGACATAAAAGCCACAAGATAATCACACAACAGCTTCATGAGGCCTCACAACTACAGCAATGTCAGAGAGACATGGGCTAGGCTTGCCAGGTCTGACTCATGTCAGGCCAGGACTAGCTTACTTATCTTTGGTTCCAGCAGCCATTCATCTTCCATTTAGAAGAAAGAAAATACAGAATACAGCTTATCCTCTCGGTGCTGTTTATTGATACACATCTCCTCTTCACAAATCCACACTTCTCACTTCCAGTATTAACTTGTACATGATTTTTTCTACTGCTTTATGGCTTTTACCCACCTCCTGCCCTCCCTCCTTTAACTCATACTCTGCATTTCTCAATAATTACATCTTACACAGATGAGTGCGTAGACAAGTCACTTGCTCTGAACCCTGAGGTTACACAGTGTGTCCTGTAACTTTGATAGGCCCGTTTAATGAATAGAAAAGTAAACATCATCTGAGTGTCACAGTATAACACCAATGCTATAAAATCAGATTACAATGACCTACATCTATGCAGCTGCATATGCTATAAACAAATGCTGGAGACAACACACATAGTTTATGTGACCTTGCAAGCAGTGGCAGGTACTGAGTGCCGGATGCGGAGAAGGTTGTTGTAAAAGTGAACCCTGAGAAGTTTGCTGAAGTTTCAGAGAGATGAAATACTACTTCAGGAAGCAGATTGATGTGGTCACACTCTGCAACCATTCCAACAACCTTTGAGCCTGTTGGCCAACTTCAGCTCAGCTTGACAGAGGTTAGAGATGATAAAGACTAGAGAAGTCCCGTAGAAGATGGTGAGAAAAAAGACATTCCTAATTCTTCTTGTGAGGACAAGGGGGCCAATTTACCATGAGGAATATTCAGGCAAAAGAGAGATTTTTTTTTTTTTTTAAGTGGTGGGAAATCTCTGTAAAATTTTGTATCTTTTTAAAGTTAGTCAAATATTTTTGATAAAAATATCTGGAAAGTCCAGAGGGTTTCTGTTTTGCTGGTTTGTTTTTGTTATTGTTTTCACAGGTTTTTTTTTAAATTCTAGTTTTCACACTAGAGAAATTAACATGCTAAAAATTGTTCTCTGGCACCTGAATATGTACCAAAATTTTACACAAAGTGCTGCTTATTCAACATCCACTCTAAAGAATAACATGATATAATGACCTGGTCAGCAAGATTGTTAAAGATATGCAATTTTATGTAGCTTAATCTCCTGCTTAGGGGGCTCTGTCCAGAACCCAGAAAACTCTTTAATAAATCAAACCACCTCAAAAGTTCAGTCACACAGCTGGCAGATGTAAGTTACTGAATTGACAAAAAGAGATGAAGAAATGTAAAATAATCAGATCTGTTTGTCAGCCTGGTCAAACTGAGGCTATATTGACCAAAAAAAAAAAAAAAAAAAAAAAATTAATGGGATGGGAAAATTGCTTACAGATGCTTTATATTGTCATTTGCGAATAATGGAAGTTTTTGACCTATTTCTTTCTGTGGCAGTCAACAAGGACCACAGATTCCATTTAAGAGAATACAGAGCAGTTGCTGCCAAACAGCAGCAACAGTGTGTGCAGGCAGCAATGCAGCCAGGTTGCATTTATCACAGGTGACAGCTATTAAGTAACTTGCTAGGGTTTAATATTAAATTCAACACATGATTAACTCCTCTCCACCAGTAAATCTTTGCATACTAGTCAAACCACAAAAATGTGGCTATTTATCATTAATACTGATAAGCCTGTCCCATTTCCATGGCATGGAGAGACCTCAGGTTTCTCCCCAGGAAGAAATCATGGCTTGGGCAGGGGTGTGGTGCTGGTAAGCTCAGTGGAGGCTGAAAACCCTGCTGGTGGAGTAGCCTGCCAAAGATCTGTTCATTCAGAAATGCTTCAAATGCAGAACGTTGAATACTGACCCTTTATAGACTTGAGGCCAAGCACTCTTCGGTGAGACACATTTAATCTCAGATTAAGTGATCCTGATGACTGCAGTTTATGTATAACATACTGACACAAAGATGTTGATAACACAAATATTTATCTCCTTTTTCCCTCACATTCATGCCTTGCAGTTAGCTGAAAGAGTGTAGGTGTGTACAAACCGGGCATCACCCATCTGCACGTCAAAAAAAGGCAACAGAGAATCACAGGCAGGGCTACTGGCAATGCTGAACCAGGAGGCACAAAGGACTATCAGACCTCTGGCAGCCAGCCAGTAAAGACCACCTTTGTTTTCTACACGTTGCACTTTGCGAAGTAAACAGACACCTACTCCCCACTCTTGAGGCTGCTAGAGTTTGACACTAGGAAGCATCTGAACTGAGCTTCTCATCATGCTGCTCTTCCCTGAGTTGCTTCCATTTTGGTGTTCCTGAGCACTTTCCCATTCTAAGAACAATGAGCTTCTATATGGCCAGAGTCCATTGCTTCCCAACAAGCACCGGGTCAGGGCTAAAACATGATGTAATGGAGAGCTAACTCTTCATTATGCAAAATCACGGCATGAAGAGGGCACAGAAAGAGGATAAAAAACCCAACCTCATGATTCAGCCCTTCTAGATAAGGTAGTTGGGGTTCATGTGTGGACACATGACATGGGACAGGGCATGACACCCACAATGTGAGTATATGGGACCAGGTTTTGCCCTTTAGAGTCCAGTGAGAACAGCAGAGCTCCAGCTACTCTGGTGTCTACACAGCACATTTTTCAGCCTCTGGCTTATTGAGAAAGTCTATTAGCTCAGCCTGGCAGACAGCTTATCCACATGTGCTGCTTCTAGTTGTCCAGACAGAGCCATTGTACTGCCTTTCGGAGGGTAGGGATACTGGTGTAGATGCACAGCAGTGCAGAAGCAGGACTTTTTTGTCTCCAAGGTCAGCACACTGCAAAAGCAGCAGAGGAGTTTTAGTAGAGTAGGTAAATGTAGTTAATAATTCTGCTCAGCCAACTCCATAGTCTCTATACAGAACCTCAGAACAGCAGAAAGCTGCTCCACGATGATGAAAGACATTTCCCACTTGTACAACAGTGTGGATGAAAGAACAGCAGTCAGGAGAGAACAAATGCTGCAAGAATATTTTCAGAAGTATTCACAATTCTGAAACAACCCATTTACTGAATTAACATTTCACAGAGATCACTCCAGTGTTGTATGTAAGCATCAGTCACCTTTCTAGAGGCAGGTCTCGCTCAGCACAAGTTTCTAAACTGACAAATTAGCCTGACTACATATTTTTAATTTGATGCTTCTCTCTGGAGATCCAGGAGAACTCACCACAGCCCTACTATGATTCTCAGTTAGTGCTGAGGATCAGCTGTTCCTGGAGAGGCCATTGGATGCCAGGTCCTGGTGTTCCTCCTCCTCCTCAGGAGACAGAAAATATCTTGTTCTGAACCCTCACTCAACCTCTGTGCTACTGACACTGTTCCTGAGATAACTCAGAAGAGCCCCAGTGATGGTACCAAACACAATTTCTTGTTTATGTGACTCTACATACTTTATACTTGCACATTTTAGCATACACGGGATTTGGAAGTGAACAAGAGCAGGAGCTGTCCATAAAGACAGTGACAGAGGTTTAAAGGAGCAGCAGCCTTGCCTACATCCATGAGAAGCTAATAGAAGCTAGTAGAAGAAATTTAATTTCTTAATTTTCCTTTACTTTGACCACAAGTGCAATATACAGATATAGTCAGAGTGGATATACCATTTAGTATAAGGCACTTAGGAGATCTGTTAAAGAGAAGAAGAAAAAAAAACTGCTGTGACACTGCTGTCCTGGGTTATGTCCTATTGACTATGAGTCCGTGCCAGAACAAATAAGAGACACCAGGCACAAGATGTAAGCTTTACTACCCCATGTCCTATACTGGAGATTAAAAAAAAAAAAAAAATTTAACAAACCAAAAGAAGACAGTTTACTGACAGGATCATGTTTTGCCTCGTAGCAGCTCAGCTCATGAACATGCTCATAAAAACCAGCACAGCACACCTGAGTCCTCAGGGAAAGACATGGAACTGCTGGAGCAGGTCCAGAGGGCCACAAAAATTGTCAGAGGGTTGGAGCACCTCTCCTGTAAGGAAAAGCTGAGAGAGTTAAGAATTGAGGCTCTTCCACCTTGAGAGGTAAAAGCTCTAGGAAGGCCTTATTGCCTTTTAATATTTAAAGGGGGATCATAAGAAAGATAGGGACTGACTTTTTAGTAGGGTTTGTTGCAACAGGACAAGGGCTTTGAACTAAAAGAGGAGAGATTCAGTCCAGATAGGAGGAAGAAATTTTTTACAATGAGAGTAGTCAAACCCTGGCATAGGTTGCCCACAGAGGTGGTGGATGCCCCATCCTAGAAAACATTCAAGGACAGGTCGGATGGGGCTCTGAGCAACCTGATGTAGTTGAAGATGTCCCTGCTTATTGCAAGGTGGTGACATTTAAAAGGTCCTTTCCAACTGAGATTATTCTATGATTAATTCAAACCATACATGTACCAAGACACAGGACACGCATGACAAAAGCTTCTGGCTCTGCAGTCTCTTACTCCCTCCAGCAGGCAAACTGGTAAGAAACCTTTTCGGCCCGGCTAATTACACTAAAGTTTTATATACCTACTGTGCAAGGACAAATGAGCTAATCTTATACAGGCCACCCACAAGCATCTAAATTGCTTCGTGCTGGCTGGTCCAGGTTTGCTGGCTCACTCAGAAGTGCCACGAGAGGGAAAGTACCCAGTGATGCCACACTGGCAGTGTCAACAGAGGTGGATGATGTCAGCACATCACTGTGACAGCAGCTATGACATGTTTGCTTACGCTGGCTTGTTAGCTAGTTCAGAGCACAGGGATGTAGGAATGCTAGGAAGAGGGCTTCCAGCTGCCTCTGAAACAAAAACTTGCAATATGGAGTAAGCTGAAGCCTTTGGTTGCACTTAATAGATTTTCAACAGAAGACCACAAATGCCTAAACCAGCGACTTTCTGCTCATGTGATTTATTTCATAGGTGATGCCCACAGGGAATTGGCATGAGCACTGAGATAGCAGCTATTCTGGATGTGCTTGTCAGGGAACAAGCACATCAGTGGCAGCACTGAGCCCACATACTGCAGAATAAAGGGGAAACAAACTCATAGTTTCTTCGCCAGAAGCACATGTAATTCAGAGCTTTGATTTAAGCTAAGGAGATATGCATATTGCATATTTCAGTAGGTACAATTTATCAAAATTTTCATAAATGTGAGGTTTAAATAGGCAACAGAAGAGACAGCTGAAAAAAAACAGCAGATTAAATTAAAAAGAGGGCAGAGCTATACTCAGTCCAGCTAACTGCTAAAATAAGTATTTTGGGGGTTTTTATTGTGTTCTACCCCTCCTCATAGGCTAACATCTCAGCCTTCCTACAGAATAAAGCACATATAAAATGCTTGCACCATCTCCACTCCAAAATAACTTGGCAAAGAAATAATTATATACTTGTTAATTATTCTTATATGTTAGATCATATTCAGATGCTCATGGTCTACCCTGAGCAACTCATGATACAGCAATTCAGCCCTCATCCTCAGCAGCAAACAAGTGCTTCCCTAAAGATCCCACGAGGTAAGACATTTTCTTACCAACCTATAGAAATTTTAAAAAGTTAGATGCAACCCATGGCACAAATATGATCTCACACTTCCCGTGCCACAACATATTGCTCATTGCTTGAATTTGGGAAACTGTTTGCAGATGAAATAACCATACATTGTGTGCTTCTGGTGTTACCTGCATCTGAGCAATGCTTTTTTCATCTCTCAAGAGTGACAAATCACCAATACTTCCCACTGTGCGAGACTATAGTTCATCAGGTGTTTTTATCCAAAAAAAATCCTTACTGACACTAAAGTAGAAATCCTATTTCTACTAGAAGTAGATATCCCCTCTATGTTGTACCCTATGCTACATCTTCCTCTAATAGCATTTTTGTAACTATACAGAAAGGCTACACAGATCTAGATGAGAAAACTTTTCTTCCATCAGGAAGTTTTTAGCCAGGTCTTTCCCTAACAGAGCTCACTGCAACATTACACAAATCTCAGTCCTGACACCAGGCAGTAACAGGCTTTTCATAACCAAGAGGGCGAGAGAATAGCAATGAAACAGTTCCATTTCATAAACTGAAAAGCGTGAATAACGTGTTCAGGAACATGTACAACGTGATATGGGTCGAAGCGCCAGCTTGGCAAGGGACCTCCCCTGTAACTTAGAAGCAGTTGGCACCTAGACAGTACCAAACACAAGCTACATTTTAATACCTAGATTCTAAGAGTAAGATACTAGAAAGAGATAACAGAGAAAGGATTACCTCTCCCTTGCGCGAAATGTTGATCTATTTGCTGGTATAATTATAGCCATTAGGAATCACATCTCTGGTAGGTTCATCTAGAACAACAAAGTCCTGCCATAAGCTACCTCCCAGCCAGCCCAGTCGATAAACACAGCTCATAGCTCTGCAGCTCAACTGGAACAGGGTTCCCACAGAAGTTGTGGACGCCCCATCCCTCTAAGTGTTCTAGGTCAGGTTGGATGGGGCTTTTAGCAACCTCACCTTGTGAAAGATGTCCCTGCCCTTGGCAGGGAGATTGGATTCACTGAATTCTCCTTCAGACACATTGTCACTGACTACAGAAGTCTTACAGACACCTAGGCTAGTAAGTCACAACTTTGTGATGGACCATTTTTACCTCTGAGCTGTTCCACAGGAACACTGAGGCAACAGCCCAAGGAAAGAAACTGCCCTGTGTGTTTGTCGGTTTGCTCATTTTTTGTTTTTCTTAACAGACAATTTCCACTTGCATTTAAATCCAAGTAGCCATGCCTGAGAGAGACCAACACTTCAGAAAGCTGCAGCATAAACAGAGAACAATCAAGTTTCAGTGCTTAGCAACTAAATCATTAACCTATTTGGAGGGAAATACTTCCTTTACCAGCATGGAATGCTGTCCCCAAGGCATTGTTGTAAAAACAACATAAAATACATGGATATTTACAGATATTTGTTCATATGCACATAAGATTCTTACAGTGTTCTCCAGCTCAATAGACACATTTTGATAAGTACATATTTAGGGTAGTAGGGGTTTGCTGATCTTCAGGCTTTGAATAATGCAGTGATGATCATGACACCAGCATCATATAGAATACCATGACAGCTTCAGTAACTGCTGGTAACATTTTGGTATCATGACACTAGTGTCATGATCCATTCTGCCTTGATTGTTCTGCCCACATCTTTCACGTCTCTCTTCCCATGTTGTATTTCTCTATTCCCTTCCTTCTGCTCCCACAGCTGGGGCAGGGGGGACTGCAAGGAGGGAGATGGACCTTCATTCCAATCATTTGTTCTGAACCCAAAGGGGAGGTGGGTAAAACCTCTGCAAGTGTGCAGTTGAAAGGTCCTAAAAAGAGTTTATTGCAGCCATGGCAAGGGAGTCAAAGCACTCTAGTACCTCCTTACATAAACAACTTCATCATGGTCTGCAGACCCCATTCTATAGCACAACCAGAAATGCAAGAGATTAGCAAAGGTAGAGGCCCACCATAGATACTCCTACGCACAGCTCACCAAAATGTAGTGCCCTTGACCAAAAGGATGAGTAGCACGACACTAAGAAGCATCATTTTCTATAATGATATAATTTGACTCTCTACCATGATTACATAATAAAATAATTATTATTTTTCTGGATGTAATTCAAACCTGTACCAGGATATTCCACCAGTGCAACTATACCGGAAATGTTTTTGTAATTTAGATTAATCCTGGATTAATCTATGAGATTGTGGAGGAGTTAAAAAACTGCACCTAATTAGCATATACCCTGTGCACATGTACCCTGAAATGCTACTCAGCCACAAGTTTTCCAGTGCCCTTCTTAATAAAAGTACTTAAAAAACTTTATCCTACTCATTAGAAGGAAAAAAACCCAGAACAACCAACCCACCCAAATGAAAACAGAGGGGGAAAAAATTTATTTATTAATAAAAGGTTGTCAATGTATCTTCAGGAGATACGCAACAATACCCTGCAACAATTCTGAATCATCAGTTCTTCTCTGAAATGATCTCCAGAATAGTCCAAAGCCCCAAACCAGAATAAACCTCCCGACCCAACACACTCCTGTGCGCAGTTGACATAAAAATACAGAAGTACACCTTGTCCCTGACAAGCAGCGGGAGACTCGCTATTGTTTTCCAGCAAACCTCACCCCCATCCCCGTTGACTTTTTCGCTCTCCCAAGACACTGGGAACAAGCACCTTCGGGAGCGCTCCCAGCCCGCGGGCCGGGCAGACCTGGGGCGCACCGGGACCCCCCGACGGCAGCCGGGGCGCGGAGCCGTCGCAGCGGGAGAGCCGGCGGAGAGCAGCACCCCTCGCGAGAAACACCCTTCCAAGCCCACCGTACCGCGGCTCTCCGCAGTCCGGACACCCGCCCCGAGCCGCTCTCGGCACCGACATCGGCGGACCCCCCCGCCCCGTCTCTGCCCGTCCCAGAGCGCAGCACTGCCCGCCCCGCCGGCGGCCGCTCCCGACCGCCCCGGCGTACCCAGGATCTCCTTCCTGCGCTGCGTGTGGGGCTGCTCCGTGTAAACCCACTCGAAGTCCTCACGGGTGACTCGGTTCCCCATGGCTCCCTCTGCGCCCCGCGCTACTCTGCCCTTATAGCTCTGCGCTGCTCTTATAGCTCCGCGCCCAGGGAGGGGCGGCTCCCCCGGCCGCCTCCGCCTCGCCGGTAGGCACTGGTACTGCGGCTCTTGTCGGGTGTGCAAGAGCCGCGGGAGCTGCACAGCTCCGCCGTGGTGTGCAAGGGGACCTGGGAGAGAGAGGATGCCTCGGGGCTGGCTCTGGGGGCAGCGGACGGGCGGCCGAGGTTCGCTCTGCTGCGGGGACCTCGAAGGCAGCGGGGAGAGGTGTGGAGGGGGGTGGGCGTGTTCGCAGGGTAGCAGGTTTCCCCCAGCGTGCTGCTGCCACCACCGGAGCTCAGCACAGCCACTGCATCCACCCCCGCCTGGGACGGCTTCAGAGCACAACGAGAACTGCAGCGCTGCAGGTCCCCGGGCACTTCCAAGACGCGGCTTTTGGAAAGTAAAAGTGGTCCAAAAGCCGTAAATCCAGAGATACGGCCCTAAGCAGAACGTGGCTTAGGGCAAAGCCCAATTGTACGAGCTCCTCCCAGGGGTGGAAGACCTGGGACAGCACAAATGCGACCAATGCCTGACACACTTTTCCTTGCAGCTCCGACAAATCTTCGTGAGCTGTCCCGGCAGAATCCAGCCCTTGGCTGCGTTACACTTCACTCCTGCAGCTCTGCGGCCCATTTCCCAGGTACTGGGAATTCCTGCTGGAGTAGTAGAAAATCACACTGCTGCTTTGGTAACAAAGCCAGGCAAAGGACTAGCTCACCTTAAAACTGACATAACCTTACTTTCCTCTCTAGCCATTCTGATTCACAGGGAGAGGAGTTACACAGTGATGTTTCTACACACATTCACAACCCAAAATTAAAGTGCTGCCCTTGTTCCCACTATGTCCTTCTGCAAGTCCATACCTGACCCGCTGTCCATCTTCACTCACAATCCCTATCATTTGTCCTTCCATCGACAACATCATACATGGATCAGCTCCAATATTGTTTCATTCTTTTCAGTATGAATCTTTCTAACACCCTTCACACCCTTCTACCCTTAGAAATGCTTATGATAGCTGGCAGATTTTAACTGGGGGGGGGGGGGCTAAGTCGCCTTCAAAATGTGAAATGTCAATATTTTTCAGCAATAATTGTTGCCTACACTGGCAACTTACTTTAGTCTGGTGGAACTAATTAAGATTTCTTCGTAGCACAGTCACATATGGGTTAAAAAACAACAGCTACCAAACAACCCACAAACCCAAAACCCTGATGCTTGACTGCTAGAAACCTGTAGGAGGCTTTTTTGAGTTGTTTTTTTGTGTGTGGGTGTGGGGGTGGGGGGGGTTGGTTTGTTTGTTTGGTTTGGTTTGTTTCCTGAAGTGGTCTAAATGTAAAAGCCTGAATGATTAAAGGTCCAAAGCACGTTGAGTGGAAGGACTACGGTGAAAAGGGAAGCAGCTTCACCCACAGTAAGAGCAGGACTTAAACCACTTTGCTCTTACAGGTCAGCTCTCTGTAAGTACAAGGGTTTCTTCACCATTACTCCAGCACGAGGTTGGTGCTCTCCCACAAAGTTGCAGGGTCCAACCCAGGTAATGGACTGTTAATCCAAGTGAAAGATACTACATGTTTCTAGAAGAAATGGATTGTTCAGAGAGCAGGTGCATTGGTATCTCAACCTAAACCTTTAATTGGTTCAAACGTTTTGGCGTGTTGACAGTATCGGTGGAGAAGCCAAAGACAATATGAGCGTGATGACACCCTTCTGTCACTTCCTGCTCAGGAGTGCTCAAGGTGACTAAAAAAGTAAATTAGAGAGGCAATCCATGCAATTACAAAGAAAACAAATATGACTTCACCCCAAAAGTTTGTCCAGTAGGACAGTGCTATTGCATATTGCAAGTTACGCATGGAAACTTAAGTATCTGCTTTGTAGGCAACGGCATCTCCTTTATGTAGCTCATTACTATAGACTCAGCCTGACCACATAAGAAGGACAGAAAGCTTTTCTGTCTCCAGTGCGCTGGCATCTGTTGTTGAGAACAGAATTTCACGCTTTCTGTTTCTGTAATAAGCCAAACAAATCATACTAATTCAAGAGTAATTGTGGATGCCAGACAAACAAGAAATGCCAGCTTCAGACTGTCTTCTAGAATTGGCAAAAGTATTATCTAGTTCTGAACCTTTGGCATCCTTAGTTTTACAGCGTCCTAGTAACAGTCATTCACAAAGAAAAAGTATGTGGGATTTTAATGTCACACAGCAATAATAGCCCTTTTAATGAAGGCTATAATGACTGTGAACTCTACAGATTCATGCAGTCACTACACTTACTGGCAGTTCAAATGTGCTTCACATGGTTAGGTTCTCACAGCTGCAGCCTTTCTTTCTTCAGCAGTTTCCTATACTTGTTCAGGATTTCTAAATATTGGGAAGCCTAGCCGAGAGAAATTCCAAACACACTCAAGAGGAGGAGCGCAGCTGCTGACTCTGTGCAGAGTACCATCAAAATATCTTGTTTACATAGTTGTAAGTACACATCACACCTCCAGCATCCTAGGGTAAAAAAGACAAAAATGTTTTGCTTCACTGAGGACATGACCTACGATATACAGCTCGGAAGCAAGACATATCAGTCCTCCCTTCCACACACCCAGGCAGACTCATACTTCTCCACCCAAAGCTGCTCTTCCATCATGAATGTATTTCTGCTACACAATCCAGCTACTTCCTCCTTCTGCTCATTGAAAGAGCAGGTGACAGAGTAAATACAGCAGGAACACCTGCACACGTCTCCTAGTGACTACTGCTAGCCTGCAGAGCAGGCTTGGGTGTTTGAGGTTATCTTAATTCTGCCCTGGTGTGCAGCCTTAACTCCTTGTCTTCTGGTTTCCAACGACTAACCTTTATTAAACTTGATGTTCTGGAACTGAAATAAAGTTTTCTGGCAATTTTATCTCTAAATAAAGTGTTTTCTCCTCTGAATTAAGAGCTCCATGTCCCATGACAGACTTGTATTTTCAGTTACTCCATTACCTACTTTCTTTCTGCCTGTATAAATTGGACTTCGCTGCCAGAAGAAAACACAGCTGTGTATTTGCTTGTTTATAAAATATTTTGCAGTCATTTTGAAATGAGTGTCGTGCTCTGACTTGACGTAACTAGTGCCAAGGTTTACAACCTGACATACTTTATTGAACAAAGTCAAATTTTCATAGGCAGCATAGTTTGTAGATGAGCCGTGTCCTCAACACACACACTGAAGTAAGCTTAGCAGAAACAATTTGCCAATAAACCCTGCTTGCTGTTTTAGCCTCTCACCTGTGCTGACCCTTCCTGGGGTCATTCTAGATTTCTCTTTCCACTGGGTTAGCTCCATGCCAGAGCTGTGAGTTGAACTGACCAAACAAAGGTGCTGAGGAGCTGGTGCAAAAGAATCATAGGGGGACAAAGCCATGCTCCTTTTGGCACTGGTAGGTTGTTAGATACACTTGGTTATATTATGTGTAACGCACCTTTCACACAACACGGCGCGTTCATACCAAGGCTGCCCAGCAGCCGCGTTTGCCCAGCACTCGGCGAGCTGGCTTACGGCGTCTCTGCCTGGGAGCTCCCAAAATGAGAAGTGAGGTTCAAAGAAGCAAACAGCTCCCTAGGAGATGGGCTCGCTGCTGCCCAGCTTCGCCCCTCCTCCCCTGCCGCCGGCTCTCCCAGCTCCCCGACCTGTGCGGGTCGCGCATCGCTCACTCCTCGCCTCCCGCGCGCCGTGGGAACGACCACTTCGTATGCCAGGAGCAGCGGGAAGCGCTCGGCAGAGCAGCACGGGCGGGGTCAGGCACCCGCACCCTTCGCCGTGCGGGTGCTGGGGCTGGGGTGGCGGCTGCGCGGCCCAAAGGCTCCGCGGCACAGCGCCGCTGCAGCCGGGGCTCGGGCAGCGCCGTCCCGCGGCAGTGCCCGCTGCGACACCGGGCTCGCCCGGGGCGGGGAGCGGAGCCGGGATAGCTCCAGATCACCGCCCCGTCCCCCATCACCGCCCGCCCCCTTCTCAGCGCCGCCGCTCCCGCCGCGAGTGCTGCGCGCCCCCTGCCGGTACCGCCGCGACCGGGCTGCGGGTGGGGAGGGGACACCCCCCGGGACAGGGACACCCCTCGCCCCGCTCCTCCGCCTGCCCGAGGACACGGACACCCCCACTCTGACTCCTCGCCTGCTCCAGGGCAGGGACACTCCTCGGCCCCGCTCCTCGGGAGGGGCCGCTCGCCGCGGTCTCGGCACCGTCCTCCCTTTACCTCAGAGCGACTTTCTGCTGTTTTCTTTCATCCCAGCCAAGCCCGACCGTCCCTATAACGTAAGGACAATCAAGGGAAAGATGGCTAAGGAAGACGTCGCTTCGCTTGGTTTGGTAGCGTCCAAGTGTTCCCGCTTCCTTTAGAAATATGTCCTTAAGGAATTTAAAAATTATTTTTAAAATGTTTTCAAAAATATTTTGTCTGAAGACTGACAAATGCAGCGCTGCTGTAACTAACGACACCGCTGTGATCCAGTAACATAGTGTATTTAGACAGACCGCTCCCGCAGAATTCACATGGAAACAATTTCCTCTTCTATATAAATATTTTTTCTCGTAATACATGTCACCCTCCTTCTCAGCTTTTCCAAAGAATCGCAATCTTTCCGCAAAGTAATTTATTCCACGGAGCGCTTTATGTTGTTCAGAGGATTTGCAATTGCTTTCTCTCATGAGACATGTTCCCTGTTACACACCATAAGTACTTATCCCATGGATAGCTTATGCTGCCCTCCCCGTAATCTTGGCATTTCAGCAACAGTTTTACCAGAATCCTGGTACAAACACCTGAATGGAGTGTGGTAACTAGACTTCTCTTCCACAGCAAAAACGTTATAGGCAAAAAGCAGCAGCGCTTGTAATCTCTAATCCAAATGTGAGCATCTAGGGATTCACTGTCGGCAAGTGTCAGGATTATGAGGGAGCTTAGGTTCTGTGAAGAAAGGCGCCAGACTAAACTGGGATTTCTATCCTATCTTCTAAGCATTGATGCAGCTCTTCTCTGAAAGCCCCCACTACCGTACATTGCTGGTTTGGCAGTGCTCTCTAGACCGCAGCTCACCCTCGCAGATCTGCTTTTCCGAACGTATTTCCCGATACTCAGGTTTCAACCTAATGCACTTAAAACTTTTCATTTCAGGGCTGCTGAGCTCACTTCTGACAAAAGGAGTCACCCGGGGTTAAGAGGGGTACTTTGTTCAGCCTCTCAAAGTCAGAGACTAAACTTTGAGTGGAGGGGAAAAAAGCCACTTGAAAACGGCTCACTGTGCATGTATGTATGTGGACGTGTAGAGAGAATTTCCTCTGCAGGGAACAGTTGGAAAGCAACTTTGATAACCAACAGTGCTAAATTCTAAAGATTATTTCTTTTCACTTTCGAAAAATATATCTAGTTAGTATTTATATTGTATCAACATGTAGAGACCTTCAAAGATGGACTAGGATTTGATTATAAAATCAGAAAGTAAAATTACAATTTTTCTTTGATGAGTTATAAATCCTTCTAATATAAGCACGCTACAAAGTGGATTGATCAGCTTTGCTTACACCTAAGGAGTATAAGGTTTTACACTCATAGTTTAGCAAACTGTCAGTTGAGTCACAGTATCGATTTCCTCATGGAAACCTAGCTAAGTTGGTTTAATAAAATAACTGTCCTTGGGCTTTCTTGAGACTGTGGCAGTTTATACATCTTATTTATTTTCATTTATTTAGCCTTGTTCATTTCAATCTGAGACTATTCTTCTTTCAAAATGTAACATTAACTCTAGGGGTAAATCTTGCCTAGTGCTGCTGGGATCTGTCCGGCGACTTCATTGGAAGCCGAGAGCTCAGCACTTTCCAGCATCAGGTCTAGCGTCTGTAACCCAGGGAAATGCATATGCAGGAGGGTTAGGGAAGTCCTGCTATTTGTAGGACAATCGGCATGAATAGGAGTTGGAGATTTGTTTCCTGGCCCCAGGGAGCAGTGAGAGCAGTTAGGACACGCTTTCACAGTCATTGCCTGTGCTGGCAGGTGTGAAATCGTACCATGCTGGCTCAACTAATAGGTATTATCTCCCAGAAGTTTCTACTTCTTGTATTGCCTATCATTTGCAAGATATGGACTACTCAGATGTCCACACACATCCTATGTTGATAGGTGTAATATGACTTCTTTGTAAAGGCTGAGGATTTTTGGAAGGGGAGTTTCATACCCTCAGCCATGAAATCGGGAATGGAGAAGAAAACCTTCACTTATAATCATCAGCTTTAAAACTCAATAATAATTATTTATATTTTCCGTGCATAATTAAAGGGCTAAACATTTCTAGAGTGAGGATTAGTCCCACTAATTCATGTATCCTTTCAGACAGTAAGAAAATATACGATCTTGTCCTAGCAACAAAACCTGTTTAATGAAATTGAGGTGATTAATGACCATAACTTAGAAATTACTTTGGAATGGTGGCAGTGCAAACCCTCTCTCCCTCACTCTGCAAGATGACTGATGAGAGAAAATCCTTCCTTGCTGTGCTCACTCTCAAAGACACAGGCAGATGACAAATGAAGGAGAGCACTATAAATCTCAGTAAATTAACTGGTGTAGCTTTTTTAGCTGCTTGGTTTGCTATTGAGTGGAATATGAAGTAGGATATGGTACATCAAAGAAAACAATAATTATTAAAAGTACCAGAAAGTGAAACAGGGAAAAGAGGTGTACACAGAGTTCATTGCTTATGCCTAGTCATGGTCAGCAAGCAGAACGTTATGCTCACAAGGAAGCTTTAAACGTCTTTTGTAGGAGTCCATACACAAAATGGAATCAGGGATTTCCCTCACGTTTAATTAGCAATCTAAGGAGAGAGGACAACATTTGTAGCAGAAGCTAGTGGGCCGTAAAGGCCAGGCATGGTGGCAGTTATATTAGATCAGCTGAAGATGAGGAGGCTAAATTATGAAGGAGGATAAATTATGAAGGACTATAAAGGTAAGGGTAAAACCACATTTCGTGCGGAGCTGCAAGGAGCCAGGACAAGGACTCTGGGAAAGGATGACAGAGCTAATTAACATTTTAGTACATTTTATTTAGCGAATTACTTTAATGGCATTGTAAATCCCAGTTTAGATTTCTTCCTGAGTTTTTTTTTTTTTTTTGCTCTTCGAGACCTCACCTGTTTTAATTGATTAATAAGGCATTCTAGATGAAGATAACAAGGAAAACTTGATATCTTGAATTGGCAGAACTCATTCATTAGTCCTAGATAAGTCTTTTACAGGTGTTAACAAGAGAACCCTTTATTATCAACTACTGGTTTTCTTTTCCTCTCTGGTCTTCTTTACACAAAAGCAAAAATATCTTAAAAGCAATCCAGTGTCGCATATTTAACTAGATATGTAAATATTATCAGTTTAGCAATCGGTGTTGGTTTACAATGGGAGGGCTAATCTTTCTTCTTAAACATTAGACAAATAGTTTGTGTGAGAATGAGAGGGAAAAAATAGGATATCAGAAGTTTCCAAATCAGTGAATTTGAAAAGCTGTGTGAAACAAATCAGGAAGAGGGTGTGTTGACCCTGCTAGAGGCAAGAGAGAAGGCTGTAGATGTTGGCTGTGAAAACCTCGCTTGTTTCACACTTCAAATTTCTTCCTCTCATTTTAATGTAAACTGGAGAGGGCAGAAATAGGACTAAAAAAAAAAAAAAAAAAAACACTACCCAAGATTTAGAAAACGAGCATTGATAATTTTGTTCATTCATTTGTAGTTTGTGAAAGATTAACTTGTTTAGTGTGACCTTTCTTTTCTTAAAATACAGCACCACTTCTGTATTTGCCAAGTAATTATTTTTAAAAAGCATTTACCTAGTTTTGGCTAGATGCAACTGAGATAAGGGTCAGAACAATTAGTTCCGTAGTACAAAATGAGAAACAGCTCTTAATATAAATATAATGCAACCAAATACTACACACAAAGTTGGATTAGTACAGCAATGGCAACTATGGCTCCTGGAAGCTGCCAACTACTAGTTCACCACAGGAAAACAAAACCCACACAACAGTAAAAAGCATAATATTGATTGAGTGGCTAATGATCTTGAGTACTGACCATTATCTGCTGATGTTATATGGAGCATATCTGAGAGATGGGTTGCAAGAGTCCTCCAAAACTAGGGTGCTGCAATGCCTCAAACATCCTGTGTTTTCCTGTGCTATAAGCAGCACTGCTGATTTCACACTGCATTAACAAATGCTTAAAGTCTAATAAGGACACTGAACATCCCAGGAATTGCAAAATAAAATTACAAATAAAATTTTAAAAAAAGGAAAAAAAAAAAGAAAGAAAAGATGGAGCTATGTTCTTCTAGTAGGGCGCAGTGAAAGGACTTGAGGCTACAGGCACAAATTGCAATACATGAAGTTTTACTTAACTATAACGAAAGAACTTCTTTTGGTCAAACACGGGAATAGGTTGCATAGAGAGGCTGTGGAGTCACCATCTTTGGAGATATTCAAAGCCCAACTGAACACAGCCCTTAGCAACCTGCTCTATTTGACACCACTTTTCAGCAGAGGTTTGGACTAGACCATCTCTAGAGATCCCTCGAAGCCTCAGCTCTTCTGTGATTCTGTAAAACTGAAAAGATCAATGTCTCTCATTCAAGGCCTGAGTTTAGTATCCTTTGGGGTAAATTGAAACAAAATGTGATTTTTCAAACTATCCATGGATGTCACCTGTGCAATGGTGGCAGTAACCTGCCTGCAGAACCTCCTGCTACTTATACTGATGCAACTCTTCGGCCTAAAACAAGTACCCAGCACATACAAATTCCTGTAGTACCTGGTGCCAAGTAATGGAAAAATTAAAAGCTGAAGGAGGTTCAGAGAAGTAAGAAATGTCTTAGAGAGCATGTATCTTTTCCTTCCTCTCCTTCCTTCTCCTTCATTTTTCTGTGCATGGTACTCAGGTAAATGTGGATGGTTTTTTTATGGGACTGTACCAATATGAAAAGGCGTGAGCTGTTCAGTAACCCATAGCTTTCCAACTTGTCCAAGTGACTTCTGTACAGAACTACTACACTGTCTGAGCTGGCTTTGAAGTTGCCTTGTCTTTGAATCCTGAGGTTTTCCCTGCACACTGAGTTGCTGAAGAAAGGCAGATGCATGAGCCAGTTCAATCCAAAAGAAAGGAAGGCTGTCAGGACAGTAGAAGCTGGGTTTGTCAAGAGAAAACCCATGAGGTTTTGCTCTTTCAGCTAGATATGCTCAGGACCTGAAAGTACCACCAGGAATTTTGCAGTGGCAGGAAAGAAGAATGGAGATAAAACAATACTGGTGAGTGTGAGCGTGTGAAAAGTTAAAAACAGGTTGCTGCAGACTGATGATGGACTACAGCTTCCTGCAGTAGATTTAAAGGAAAGAGGAAAACACCCCAAAACAGCTAAATCTGAGGCAACTAGAACTTGTAGAGCTTATAAAATATATTCTTTAAAACTTATTTGTTACAGATGCTTAAAAGTATCTTTTATTTCCAATGGAAGGTTTAAAATTTTTTAAATTTTCCCCCTCACTTTTTAAACGTGTCTAGGAAACAAGCTGGAGTTCCAAGCATGGGGAGCAAAACGGGGTGCATAGCAAGAAGATAAGACATTATCAAGGGGAAAAATTTTGCTGCTATTTGGACAGGGGACAAAGTTTTCTTTTAAATACCTTTTCACTGGGCAGCTTTCACATCTTTATTTATCCTTGTTGCTGTTCTTATCAAGCAGTTGAAAAACAATGTTAGTTAAGCAAACTTCATTCAGGATAAAGAGAACTGTATAATGAAGAAAACACAGCTGATGAAGAATATTTGTCTCATGTAACATTTTTCACTGAAAAATAATGAAATATGAATGTTGCAGCAAAACATTTAGTTTAAGCCAAACTATGGGGAAAAAGCAGAAAACATTCTAAATAAGGTGGTTCTGATGCTTAAAAACTTAAAAGTGCCTTTTCTGTCCAAAATTATATAACTGTTTGCAGTAAAAAAAAAAGAAAAAACAAATCAAAAAAGAAAAAAAAAACCACAACAAAAAACCCACACCACAAAAATGAAATGAGGTTGTGCAAGATTATTAAACTATTATCATTGACCTGAACCAAAAATTTTATCTTGATAAATGAGAGAGACTTATGACTTTGTTCCTATATTTGATGAATACACTAACACCAAAATAAAACTTTCACCTTTCACCCCAAGGGCCCAATCCCACTTGCTCTGAAGGCAATGTCAGTTCTGGTGGGAATTCAAGAGCAGGACTGAGTGCACATCTAACATGTAGGTGACAGTAATATTTTCTCTATGTAAGCTTACAATACAAAGTATAACTGAGTTGTGCATTTTTCCACCCAAAAAAAAAAAAATAGGCAAGATAAAAAAGAACTCCATAATGACTCACCGTGTTTTTTATGACATTTAACTTTTATGGAGGGACTAAGGAGACTTCATTCTAATTTTGAAATCTTATTTTTAAAAGCTACAGAACTATTTTTCCCACACAGTTACACATGTCCTTCCAACTATAAACAGAGGGGCAGAATTTACATGTAAAGCTCTGGAAATCTCTCTACAGGATCTAAAAACTGCCTTTCAGTTTATGAGAATTTTACAGTGTACACTACATCTTATAATTTTTTTAAAATGGGAGTGCAAAATATGACTGGAGAGAAGGAATTCCCAGATCTCCACAAGTTATGCGAATTTGTTGCTATTTCTAATACTTAATAGGAAAGTATTTCCTAATCTCATCACTAGGCAAAAGCTCAATATTGATGTCTTGAGACTTGGGCTAGATTAAGTTTGAGAACACTTGATGCTGAGGTAGAAGAAAGTGTTTCTTAGCAGGAATTTTTGATCAGTTATTATATCATGGCAATTCGGGATATGAGCAAACAAAGCAGTGGTGTAGTGAGAAGTGAAGGTAAAAATGGAATGTATACTTGCAGCAGCCTTGGAAATACTTACGAGGCAAATCTGTACTTGTAGTTAACCTAAAAAGGGAAGGAAAGGTGATGTAACAGCAGAAAAAAAAGAAGGAATGAGGAACAGGAGAGGATCTTGTCATGAGTACCAAAGGGCTATGAGATAAGTTTTAAAATCCTCACCTTCAGTAGTACTTAATTTATTTTGTATAACTCAAGACTTCTTTGGTTTTGGGGTTTGTTTAGATGTACATACTTATAGAGCTACCAGTACATTAACCTCTGACTGAAGACAATATACAGTCCTTTTCAAGGACTTTTCCTCACTACCTGTAGAGAACATTTTACAATTACCGTGGCTGTGCATCTCCTACTAGGAAAGAACACTTTCACATCTGATTGCTCGTGTCAAGACAGAGACCGATTTCTTTGTAAATACTGCTCCTGATTCGTATGCACACAGGCCTGGCCCTTACAAAGCCGATAACCAAATGAATGCAAAATACTAACGAGCGGTACTTTTCCCTTGGCACCTCTGCAGGCAGGAAAGTTCCTTGGCAGGGTGAGGAAGGGATGTCCTGCGGCGGTTGGCAGGAGGGGAAGTCAGCGGAGTGTGACTGGAGCGGGAGCTGCTGCATTTGCAAAGCACGTACGGCTGTGCTGTGTGAGCGGGTGGGGACTTTGGTGACGGAGCGGTGCGTTAATAATTAAGGCAAATACCGACACCTGATATTTTAAATGAGGGGATCGCTTCACGTACTGGAATTTTGTGCAGTGACTGAATCGCAAGGCATCGATTGTTTTAAACGCTGTTCTGGGTGACCGAGTTCACGCACTTGGCCGTGAGGGGGGGCCGGGCTGCCCCCAGCACCGGGAGTCGGCGGCCCGCCAGCCACCGGCGTGTCCGGGCGCAGCCTGAGCCCAAGCGTGCAGGAAGGCAGTGGGGAACGAACCACCCTCTAGAGAAAAGGAAAAAAAGGCGCGAGAGAACCTTTCCTCTCTCAGGAGAGAGAAAGATTCCCAAGCGGCAGTGGCAGTGCCAGCTCAGCCGGGAGCAGGAGCGCGCCCGGCCGTGCGCGCGCGGGGGCTGCACTCGCAGGGGACCCCCGCCCGTTACCGGCCGCGCTCGGGGGCGCCCCCTGGCGGCAGCAGGGCGGAGCGCGGGCCCGGCGCGGGCCGCGGGCGGAGCTCCCGCGCACGGAGGGGGAGGAGCCGCCGCGAGCCCATTGGCTGCTCCGCGCCCCGGGGCGCGCCCCGCGCTCGCAGCGCCCCGCGATTGGCCGGCGGCGGCCAAAGGAGGCGGGGCGCCGCGGCACGGCGCGCTCCCACTGGCTACTTCGCTGGCCTGGGCGAGGCAGGCGCGGCGATTGGCTGCGCGGGCGGGGAGGGGGCGGGGCCCGGCCACAGCGCCCTCCTGGGGTTGGGCCCGTGGCGGCGGAGATCTCGCGAGGGAGCGCGGGCGGGATTTGGCGGCGCTGCCTCCCTCCCTCCTCCCGCTGCCTGTCGCTGCCGCTCGGCGCTGGTGTTTGTGTGGAAGGGGGAGGAGGAGGAGAAGGAGGGCAGGCGAGAGGAGCCCGAGCCCCACCATCCGCCGAGGGGAGCGGACCGGAGCCTCCCCGCCGCCCGCGGAGCTCTCTCTGCGCCCCTTCGCCCCGCCATGGCCTCGGGAGACACCCTGTACATCGCCACGGACGGCTCGGAGATGCCGGCCGAGATCGTGGAGCTGCACGAGATCGAGGTGGAGACCATCCCGGTGGAGACCATCGAGACCACCGTGGTGGGCGGCGAGGAGGACGAGGAGGAGGAGGAGGAGGACGAGTGCTGCGAGGAGTGTGGCCCGCACCACCCGCCCCATCACTACCACCACCACCAGCCCATGATCGCGCTGCAGCCGCTGGTGTCGGACGGGGACCCCAGCGGGGCGGGCGGCGGCGCGGCCGGCGGCGGCGGGGGGCAGCTCCACCTGCACCACCACCACCAGGAGGTGATCCTGGTGCAGACCCGCGAGGAGGTGGTGGGGGGAGACGACTCGGACGGACTGCGGGCCGACGATGGGTTCGAGGACCAGATCCTCATCCCGGTGCCGGCCCCCGCCGGGGAGGACGAGTACATCGAGCAGACCCTGGTCACCGTGGCCGCTGCCGGCAGCAAGAGCGGAGGCGGCGGCTCCTCCTCGGCCGGCGGCGGAGGCCGCGTTAAGAAGGGCGGCAGCGGCAAGAAGAGCAGCAAGAAGAGTTACCTGAGCGGGGGAGGCGGCGGCGGGGCCGAGGGCGGCGGTGGCAGGAAATGGGAGCAGAAGCAGGTGCAGATCAAGACCCTGGAGGGGGAGTTCTCGGTTACCATGTGGGCCTCGGGTAAGTGCGCGCCGGGACCCCTCCCTCCCTGGGCCGCGGGCCCCGCCGGCGGCCGCGCGGCGCGGCCGGGACGGTTTTGTTTTGAAGGGAGGCCATGTTTTGGTGTGTGCGATGGGCGCCGCCATGTTCATCGCCAGGGCAAGTATGGCGGCTCCCCGAAAAGATGGCGGGGTCTGCGCTGCCGCCGCCGCTCGGCCCGGCCGCGCCGGGGGGAAGGAGGCAAACATGGCGGCGGCCGCCAAGATGGCGGCGGCGGGGGGTGCGCGGGCGGGCGGGCGGCAGCGCCGCCGGCTCCCGGGCCAGGCCGCAATGGCGTAGTTTCTGCAGCAGGGGGAGGCGGGGTGCGGGGCGAACCTCCCCGCTCTCCCCCCGTCCCCGCCCCGCCGCCGCTCCCCGCGGGGCCCGCTCCGCGCCTGCCCCTCGCCAGCCCTCCCCTCCCCCGGCCGCCGCCGCCGCCCTCTGTCCTCGTTCTCTCCCCCCGCGTTTCCCGGCCCGCCGCCCCTCCCCGGCTCCTCTCCCTGCCGCCCAGCTTCGCTTCTCTCGCTGCCCCCCCCGCGGCCCTGAGCGAGGCGTGTGCGCCGAGCCGAGACCGCGATGTGCGGGCACAGACCCGCCCGCACCGGCCCCGCGGCTGCCCCGGCGCGGGGTGGCGAACCCCGAAATACCGTGCACGGCTTGCCCGGGGGCCGCCCGGCCCCGGCCCGCTGCGGTGGGTGGGGCGTCCCCGCCCGGAGCCGGCGGTGCCGGCGAGGAGAAGCGGCTTCTCGCCCCCGCGGGGCTGCCCGCGCCACCCGCCGGCTCGGAGGGGGCGGCCGCGAAGCACCGGAGTCCGCGGGGAGCCGGGGGTGACAGCCGGCAGGGGCGGCCCCGGGGCTGACCTCCGTCCCTGCGAGCCGCGGGCAGGAAAGGGGCGATTCCTGCTTGATGCTCGCGAACCGTCCAGCTTTTCCCTCGCCTAGGTCTGAAGCTTTAAACAGGCTTTTTAAATAAGCGCAGAGAGTCCGTGTCGTGTGAAATTGTGGGTTTTTGAGTATTTTTTTTTATTATTATTTTTTTTCCTTTTGTGGGAGTGTCCTTTAAAGGGAATAAAATCTCATTGACGGAGTTTTAGTGTCTGTGGGACTTGGAGTAAACCTGACTTGGCACCTACCCTGCCCGCTTAATTTTATTTTATTTTATTTTTTTTCTTTTTTCAAAAATGTATGGCTGGCAGCAAGGCTCTGTCGTCAACAGTTCTGTCCTTAAGTTGTGTAAATGCAGCAGAAAAAGCGGTCAAATGGTATGAGTTCATGTAACGTTTAAATTGGTGCGTTCTTTTTGAATAGGTAATCTGTCTTGCATATCATAATTTTTGTGCTCTTTTGGATTTTTAAAAGTATTTAGTGATGTCTAAAATGTTTGCTCTTTGTGATGTTTGCGAATGACCAGTTGTTGTTAGAAAGGCAAGCATAGAAGAGAAGGTATATTGGATGACTGAATTCTCCTGCCTGAAAAGGTGGCAAGGATAGTGGTTCAGATTTTTACTCTCTTTTTAAAGACAGGTGATTACTTTAGCAAGTTTGACAGAGTGTCTGACACTATTGAGATGTAGTCAGTTGGTAGCCCGGTCAGCTTAATCAAAGTTCTTTGCTTCCTCATGAACAGAAAAGAACATAGAGGAGTTTCCTAACTAATGTTTAGTGGGATGGTGTTTTGTATGCTTCTGTGTCACTGTGTGAAAACTGAATAAATTCCCTTGCTGGTATTTTTCTTAGAACTGACCATCCAAGAAAGATAAAAGATAATAGAAATTAATATAGTCTTCTGGCTTGTGGAAGCTGCCTGAGGTAGCTGAATGTACAGCAAGTGGCTGTATGACTCATGAGCTGGCAGGATCCAGGACCTCGCTGAGATTAATTGACGATTTCTAGCATGCGTTTGCACTTGGAAATTCAGAGTGCCTGATGGGATGCTTCCTTAGAGCTTCTGCATGCTGATTATTACTTGGCTGAAGTGAAGCATGTGTATAATCAATAAACTTGCTTCTCTTCCCATGTACACAGCTTTTACATCAGGGGTAGCCCTATTGATTTCAGTGGTTTTGTTCTTTATGAGCATGACCATGCAAGCTCAGTGGGAATGATATCCACTTATAATTTACTGGAGATTGAATTGCATTGCTATATCTAACTCAATTATATCCATGGTGCAGAAGAACGAAGACCTAGTCAGATTTCACTTCTAATGCCAATAAGGCCCCTTCAAAAGTAAAATCAAATATATGGGCGAAAGGAAAGTCTTAAGAGTTTGACCTCCCCTCCCTCTGTGCATGCATGCACACACCCCCAGCTTCAAACAACCTGATTAGTTCAGATCTTGTAAAGTTTTACTGAGCATATTGGACAGGCTCTTACGCCTCATATGTAACTTACTTAATGTTACAGAAGTGACCTGAAATGGTTAAATGCTGGGGCTTTATCTTTTTTTGTCTGAAATATCAGGGAGCGAATCATTGCCAGAGAAATTGCAAAGGAAACACTACTTGAGACAGGGACGCACACAAACCCAAACCCCCAAAAAACCCAACCTGAGTACCCACACAAAAAACCCTAGGCTAAATTAACACCAAAAAAAACCAGAACCGCTGACTTGCAAAAGGGTAGTAGTACTAAAGTTTCCCTGCAGAATCAGGCATACTTTATTTCGAAGAAAGATAGCAGTGTTGCATCTGTAGTTTAACATAATTAGAGACTTGCTTGCACACTGATGTAATGGACTGGTTTAAATGCTTTGCAAAAAGTTCATCAAAAGACGAACAGTAAATAAGGCCATGCATTAAGATACAACAATGAGCCCTATATTGCTGTGCATGGGTTTTTGAATCAGGAACAAGGGCACTTTGCTCACCACAGTGTGGGAAGACAATATGAATTAATTTCTTTTTACTGTTTGCTGGTGCTACTATATTAGCTTGTACATGGGTGGTACCAAATTTAGCCAATCATAGATCTTTGTCCAGAAATGGAGTATAGTGTGTCTTGTAACACCTTTTGAAATGTGTAGAAATAATCTGTGAAATATATAGCAATGTGACTAAAGGGGACTACTTAGTCCTCATATTGTTATGTGCTTATTTAGAAATTGCAGTACTGTTGTTGGCAACGATTTAGACTTACCATAAATTCTCTTATCACCTTGGTATCTATGGTGATACCAAACTTGTGACCCATAATTAAAGTGTTTAGTTTGAAACAGGAATACTTTGTTCTAGTTTAGATCAGCTTTGCAGTTCTTCAGAATAGAATTATTTGCTTTTCTTCATGTGTGAAAATAAGAAGTGAACAAAGGTGCTGTATTTCTGAAAGGGTTGAACAAGTGTATCTGGTGGATACTTCAATCATGTTCTTGTAGTGTGTTTCTACTGTCTTAATATTTATCAGAAAACTGTATGTAGTTAATGGTGCTCTCCGAGAGAGGCACCCCAATTTGTGCTAGAAAATTTGTTTTTATTGAGTGGAATTTATTTGTGCCTTTGCTGGATTCAACTCTAGTGACTTTCTCCAGGTTGAATGCACAATAGCAGTGGGGGAGGATCATGAGAAATCACTTTGTCAGATGGTGCTTGCAAAACTGATTGTTACATGCAGGAACCTTTGGGAAGGTGGTGCTTAAATGCTGGCTGTGCCAAATACTGGAATTTCAAGCAGTTGAGACTTAAATGTGAGTGGAGAAAAAGTATTAGTGTAACTACATCTGGTTCTAGGTAATGACTCTGTCAGGCTTTCAAACCTGAAATAGGTGTTAAACCATTATTGTTAGTGTAGTCTGCAAGTTAAGGGCTGAAATAGCACAACCAAACATTGTCCACAGATGTTAAACTGCTCAAGTATCCTATCCCTAGGTGGGAAAGACAAAGATGCAGAAGTTACATGCATGGTTTGAAAATTATTTTTGATCATCTGGGAAGCCTGTGCTGTGGACCCATATTTGGAAACTTGGGGAGTTCATGTTGGATTTCTAGAAAGTTCTTCAAAACCTCTTAAAAAACTCAATGTCTCAAAAAATATAGGAAGGTTTTCATGTTACTTCATCAGATGGCAGGGGTGAGAAAAATAACCATCTGCTGTCTGACCAGTTGTCTTCTGTAGTATAAATGATAGATGAGTCACTTAGTTCAGTTGTTGGCCTGTATCAAGGATGGCCAAAATGCTTTGCGATGACAGATAGGTAATGAGATTCTTATATGAAAGTTTTTCATAATGGAGGCAGAAAGTGATTGGTTCCTTTAAAATATTAAGATGACAATCTTATTTCTCACTCTGATTACGATACAGGCTTCTGGTATCTGTAAGTACTGAGTCTGCCCTGACGTTTTTTGCAGTGATAAGGTGAACATTTTCCTGTGTCTGTTTTAAATATATTTTCAGTTTTGAAAGTGAAATGCATGGATATGGTTCATCATCTAAAATATCTCAATTAATATGCCTCTTAGCCCACCTCTCAAACTGGGTCCTTCCCTGGGACACTTGAGTCACTCATATGCTGACCATTCAGAAGGTCATAGTGCTTCGGCACAGTGTCTCATAAATGCTGAAGTCAGATGATGACTATTGATATATGCACTGTTTTTGTCAGTTCGTGTCTCAGTGATGTGAAATAAGAGATGGGTGACAGGGGGAAAGATGAACCTGTTCTCCATCTGTGTGCAAGGCACGTCAGAGGGAAAGTAACCTAGCAGCCAATTAGGTTAAAAAATGACATACTGTGCAAAATAGAATTTTAACATTCAGAAGTGCCTGCTAAATAACTGTATTATTTAACAAGCTAATTACAGTTCTTTGCCTCCAAACATGACCAATGAACTAATTTGCCTGGGGAGATTGCAGTGTGGTAGCAATAACCAAGCTGTTACGACAGTGCCTTGGTACTGCTCAGTTGCCGAATACATCCTTTATCACGTAATTGCTTCTCAGCTGTTCCTAAAAGCAAATGTGTTTAACCATGTGATCATAAAAAGAAAATTTAAGCTTAAATGTTGTTCATCCTTTTTGCTGGTAAGTAGAATGTCTTTTAACTTGGTACCTTGAGGAGGAAGCTATAGGATCAGGTCTCATTGCTTTGCTGCCAGATGTATCTTCTGAGTTCCCTTTGGCACCCTGTTTTCCACAGGGGAAAACTGATTGAATAGCAGTGCTTTCTCTCTGCTTGGTAATAGAGCAGGATTACCAAGCAGGTTCAGGATTTGGGGATCTCAAAGTGGAGTACGATGGCTAAAATTGAGAATAACTGAAACAAAAATACTGACAGAGCTCCTTGGGTTGAGAGTTAAAAGTGTCATCTTAGAAAGCTGGGGAGTTCCAGAGATGTCAGCTGGAGCTAGCTGTTAATCTAGAGATGTATGAAATAATGGGGTTCTGAGGTGGGTGGATTTTCTGTGCAACAGAAGGGCTGCAAGAGATGGAGAAAGTGTGGTAATAAGAGGCAAAGCATGATCAGTAAAGTCTTTGGAAACAGATTCTACCATGTTTTGTCACTGATCTGTTACGTGGAATCTGCAGTTACTAGTTTCTCAGTAATCTTGCTGCTTCCTACTTCACTTAGTACTTTTAGTTCTGTTAAAACCTCTGGCTGTTTCACCGGTACTCAAAACACATGGCTTGCTAAAACAGTGAACTTTCACTGATCTTAGTAAAAAAATGTTTGAAGTAGTGTCTTTGAAGGGCCTAAGTGGATCTGGTTCAACATGTGTACTGCCTGTATATATGGCATGAGAGAAGTGCAGGTAGAAGGACGCTGAACATGAAGATGTGTTTGGGTATGTGCTCTAAAGAGGGGCATAGTCTAAATCCAGTTTAGACTAAGTAACCTATCTTAATGTAATTTGGTGTAGAAGGATGTAGGGGAATATCTGTGGTGTCTCTAACAAACCAGTATTTTACAGCTATATGAGATAGATGAATATTGGATGTACCCATTGTAGTGACTGGTAGTGAATATTTCTGTGAAGATGGTTATTAAGTAGTTGACGTGTGTTCAGATCCTCTCTGTCTTTCAGAAGAGGGGAACTGAAATTGTGTTCCAAGTTCATAACAGCAAGCTGCATTAGATCTATAAGAATAGTGCTAGATAAGCACTTAAGCAGAATGCCTTATGTTTCAGTCTGCTATACTCTCAAGTGGTTTTAAGGGACAAAACAGTGGATCAGATAGTACCTAGCAGTTAATTTCCTTTTCCTGACTGGCTCCATGGCTCTGGCCATATTTAGCTTGCATGGTTGGCATCCAGATTAGGTTGGCTTGGGCATAAACTGCATGGAGGTATTATGCCTTATTTGTACTGTACTTATCCAGAGGTGTCACTGTAATTTCAGGATTGTGTCTGGGTTTTGCCTTGCTTTGGATGCAGTATGTTTGATTCTCCAGTGCTTCATGAGAGGAAAAGCGGGAAGTAATTTACCTGTGGTGGGCATCAGGACTTGCTTGAAGGCAGAAAACATCAGTCAACTTACCCATTTTGCAGTGAGAATTATTGGTTAACTTGTCCACCTGAGTGAAAGTTTGCTTGCACTTTACCCTCCAGACTTTGAGCTGCCTAGTCCAGGTTGGTAGGGCATCACAAATAAAGTAAATTTGTGCATAGAGGACATTGTAAAGTTTTTCCATTTCCAAACTTTCTCCAAAGAAGTGTGTGTGGGGTTTTTGTGTGTTGTTTTTGTTTTGTTTTCTGAATGAGTTGATAATGGCTTAGGATGGTCGGGATACTAAAGAGCTGTGAAAGCCTCTTGCTGCTTTTTCAGAAGTAGTAGCTTAACGTAAGACTTCAAGGTAACTGTTCGGTATTTTATTGCTTTGGTTTAAATTCGGTTTTAGAAGTGGAGATGTGTGCTGCTGTAGAGATGCAGTTTTTTGGTATAGGAAAGCGTGCTTGTTTTTTTCACATAACTGTCAATATACTAAACAATAGTTGCTCTTACTTTCTACTCAATCAAATCAATATGTTCATAGTTTTTTATGTTTTGCTTCAGTAATCTGTGGAATTAAATAGCTGTGGAATTGATTTCTGTTGGCAGGCATTTGGGAAGTAAAGGCACTGAAGGCAGACTTTCAGTTTGGTCCTCAAATAGCAAGAAAGCATTGTGTAATAGCCTTTACAGTTGGGAAGGAAAGAAGATCTTTAGGAATGTATACAAGATTTCCCTGTTGACTCATGCATCTGATTTGAGGCAGGAAATGAAAACTTGTCTATGTTATGAATGTCATCGAACAGTCAAACTGCAAGTTCTGGGTGACTGTTGAAATGGCTACTTTGGAGGCAGCTGATCTCATTCTAGTCTACAGCATGGAGAAGGCATCGCTTTTGGCTTTGCAGAAATTCTGTGCCCTTCTGGGCTCCATGTCTTTTCTGCCTGTGTAGGCATTGCTAAATAATCTTTTTTTCAAGTTTCTGTTTGGAAGAACAAAATGTTGCCAAATAGAAGGTTTTTTAACTTGAATTTGTAACTCCTTCAGGTGCTATAAAATTTAACATATAATCCTCTCGTAAAGTAATACCAGTTGCTTTCTTTAAAGCACTGGAAGAAGCTGAAACTGTGTGGTGAGTGGAAAACTAGATGAGAATAAAAAAGGTCCAAACAGTCGATTTTGTGGTTTATTTTGAATTTAATGCTGCAAATAGTATTTTCTTATTTACACTTCTGTCTTTGCAGCATTGGAGTCTGTTTTCCTCTTTCGCCATGGAATATACATGAACTGCTATTTGATCTGGTATATCAAATTAAACCCAAACTAGCAGTAACATTTCTAGAAATAGCTTGGTGGCAAACATTTAAAAGCAGACATTACTAATTGAATACAAATTTGTGCTTAGTATATATCCTTTATTTGCATATATGTTGTCCTCTCTCTCCTAGCCTAAGTTAGTGAGTAATGACTAATGTTATTTCCTGTGTTTCTGTTTAGGGGAAAGGAACGCAAAACCTTTCCTCTTTTGTTTTCTGCCTTATGTTTTCCTATCTCTTTTTAATTGGTGAAATACTATTTCTGTCCTACCACCTTGTGTTTTCATTGCTTAAACACTACCTCTAAAATAAAACTTCCTGTTATTTTTGTAAAGCCTCTTGTGTATAAAGTAATTTCCAGAATCTGCCCCCCATACACATAGTAGGAGAAGTACTGTGTTGTCAAGTTTATTACACTGAGCTGAGCAGTTACAACCAGATATATATATATATCTTGTGTTAGGTGTATTTGAGGGTGGAAAACAGGATAGGTGCTGTGCCCGTCTTTCTGCTGGTGTGACACTGCAGTGAGGAACATAGATGGATGTTTTTGTTCTCTGTAATTTTTGTATATTTTGGTTTCTCTTAGAAATAGGAGACAGAAAAGATTGTGCCCTTCATGTTCTAAGGTCTAAATATGAGTAGACAGCAACAGCAGGTCTTCCACCTGATTTCACTGCAGTCCTTGAGCACGAATTCGTAGGAGGAGCTCTAGAGCAGAGAAAAGAGCAGTACCTTAACTGGCTTATAGATCAAAGCTCTGAATAATTCCAGCCTGCTGTTTGCATAGTAGAGTGGGAAGGAACTTAGCCTGGCCTTTGACACAGAAGGAAGAAGCCCCTTTGGGAGGGAGATGCAGGATTAAGTTTGTTTTCTTTCAGACCTGTCTGCAGGTGTTTAAAAACTCTAATTTTACAGGCAGGTGCTGAAGCACATTAGCAGTTACTTTTAAATTTCTTGTCCCTCTGTGACACTTCTGTTGGAGGTCAAGGGAGTCTGAAGACTTGAAGTAAAGATCAGTAGTCCTGACATCATAGGGTAAGTGTCTGCCACTCCTCTGATAGACTTCCAGAGTATGGACTGCTGTTGAGTACCAAAGAGGGTATGGTGAAGGTTAGTCTTGAAGAGTTTGGGGGAATTGAATATTTAGGCATTGTTTCAGGAAAAGAACATTATCTTTCAAATGCGGCCAATATTTATAGGATTGTTCTACTTATTTTTGTATTTGTGTACAAGTAGATATGCAACTTTTGCTTTTTCTCCTCACTCACTGTATTCTTCCTGTGTTCTTTATGCTGTAGCTGTCTTTTTGTTCTTCGCAGTTAGGGTGGTGATCTGGAAGTGCCATGTATTCTTTTAAATGTGCAGCATTAGTGAATTTAAATTGAGATGCAGCCTAATAACTTATATGCTGTTTTGATCCTTAGTAAGTACTGAATTCAGTATTTTGTGTATTTCAGATGATAAAAAAGATATTGACCATGAAACAGTGGTGGAAGAGCAGATTATTGGAGAGAATTCTCCTCCAGATTACTCAGAGTACATGACAGGGAAGAAACTTCCTCCTGGTGGAATACCTGGCATTGACCTCTCGGACCCTAAGCAACTGGCTGAATTTGCTAGGTAAGTATGAAGAAAGGAACTTTAAACTAAAATGGTTTTCTTTTCACTGGTGTAATTATGAAATTGTTAGGCTGATTGGTAGATTTAGTATGACTTGTTGTTCCATTTAATTATCTTCCAAAACAAGGGACTTAGCATCAGCTGCTCTCTTCTGAACTGAAGTGGGGTTTATATTCACTTCTTCAATGACTTCTGGTCTTTAGTTCTGTTGGGTAAGACAGGACCTAAATACATCAATAGACTCACTCTAAGTGAACCTTCCTTGGCACAGGGGTTAGATTAGATGATCTACAGAAGTCCCTTCTAACCCCAGCAATTCTGTGATTTTACATGACAGAATATTTCTTTCATGTGAGTAGCCTTAAATTCCTGAGCACCAAAGGATCGGGTAAGTGAGATGCTACATTCAGGTAATGCAGCACTAAAAAGCTAGACTATAGTATTTAGTTTGTAAAACCCACTTACTGTCTTTTTTTTCACCTGCTTCTTAAGCTCGAGGTCTTTAACAACTTCATGGAGTCTTGGTGTCCTGCACTTTCAAGTGCCACTGATAATTGCAGTCACAATTGGTAACTGTACTGCTTGCATTTTCCTATAGTAAGTCAGAATTTTCCCTCGTTTACATATCAATACCTTGACGTGAGTGAGAAGGTGACTGACGGTCGAATGGAGGTGGAGTAACTTGTTCCCGGGTGTACCGAAGGTGTCCTCTGCAGGGCCCTGGCTCTGGTACCGGCTGCTCGGGGCCGCCCGTGGCCACCAGAGGGCAACCGCGAGGTGGGCGGCGGAGCCGCTCCGGCCCCTGAAGCGCCGCACGGGGGTTCCTTCGCAGCTTGTTCTGCTGCTGCTCTGCTCACTGCAGGGCAGCCTTAGAGCTGTGTCTCCACTTATCGGAGCCATAGCTTCCTCTAGCTCCTGCTACCAGTTTTACCCATGCTGAAAGCAAAATGTGTGTGTAAAGCCACACTCATTTTCATTTTTTTAGTAGCTAGCTGTGCTTCAGAGCTCTGATGCACAGTTCTGGCACTTGGAGCAGGTGGTATTTTTTACTTCCTGGGTCACCTAGTACAGAAGTGTACCTTTTTCCTGGTAGTTGCTAGATGGCAGGGACTTTTGATACAAGTTCTGGTCTGGCTTCATGGATCTTGATGTTCAGTGTACGCATCTATTTCTGTTTCACTTTTTTAATCCTGCTGCTTTTTTACAAGTTTTTTCCTGTTACTCTGTGGTGTGTTTGTGCCAGACGAATGACAGCACAGCCTTATCCCACAGTTATTTTCAGTACAGCCATTGAACTATGAATTTTGAAGGCTAGTAAAGTAGTTTTGCAGGTCTTGCTCTGTGTTCTCTTCAGGCTATTTGATCTGAAAATGCGTAAAAGCACGTCATAAACTACTGAAAACAGAGTTCTATCTAAAGTGATGGGTGGTTCTAGCTACTGATACTACTCTTTCTTGTTTTACTGTTGTTTATCAAAGTTAATGTGTTTTTCTCTACAACCTGATGAAAAGTTCATTCTATTTTTTTGAGAAAGCAAATGTTTAAGTGATGCTCTTGAGTGTACGTGGTGTTCTATTTCTGAAACTTTACTTATTTCTACTCGTTGTATATTATTTTAAAACATGCTGAAACTTTTGGTTCTGTTAAACACCGAACCACTGAATAGCTGTCTTTTGTTAGGAAGTGGAAATAGTTTCTCGGAGGCTATTCTCCACATAAATACTGAATATTTTTTCTCCAGATTGGTTTGAATACTTGAAATGGTTGCCAGGATTTGGGCTTCATGAGATGACCAGACTACTTCTATAAGATTTGTTGGCATATTTCTGAGTATTGCAAAATGTTTTAGTTAGTTTTCTGTAGAGAAAATAGTGGCTGCTGTCAGTATTTTGAAATTATCACTTTTTTTTTTTATAGTCATGGTAGAATGTTCTAGGAATTTCCAGAGCTAGAATTTATAGCAGATGATGAAAGGATTGAGGTCTGTGTGTACAGTCTCTTTTCTGTTAATCTGTTTCTATGCAGCAGCTAAATTTTAATCCATTTCAGTCAGAAGAGAAGTATATGATGATAGAATAAGAAACTATGGGGGGCATATCCTTTAGCAGTATCCCCAAGTTGCTCAAAACCTGGGAAAAATTGTTCTGACAGCTTAATTTTTACATGCATGAATATTTAATGCATCCTCTGTTTTAAGAAAAGTTTTTTGATTTGTTGGTCAAAATTGATGACTGTCAAATTTTCACCCTTAAAAAAAAATAAACAGAAAATGGTTATGTTTTAAATGATTACATTTCTGAGACTAAAGAATATGGGCATATTAGAATTTGAATATTGTTTGAAGCTAATAAGATGAATTCAAGCACTTCTATCTCCAAACTACTGTTCAGTTGTCGTTTTGATTTTGGTGTGTGCAGTATCACTAGAAACGTTGCATGCCAAGATGGAAGAAAAAATTGGGCTTACGTGTCTGGGGTTGGGTTTGGAGGCTTTTTCATGCTAAAAGAATATGTATAGTGTAAAGTTCTCTGAAATTGTCAAGCATTGCTGGTTGTTTTAGAGTTCAGAATTTCAAAATTCTTAGTAGCTGTATTCTGAAAACCTTGAGCAGCACACGACGTAGAAACTTGTAAACCTAACAAGTAGCTTCATATACTTGAGTAAAGTTTTGAATAAAAACCTTATATTTTGATTACTTGCAAAAAGAATTTTGACAGTTCTCATGAAAGGAAATGTGAGCTGGCTAGTAAAATTGTATGCTAAATGTGTTTTGTGTGGTGAGAGAAAGTTATTTTGGGTTGCTTTCCTGTTTTCATTGAGGTAGTTTAAAGAATCTCACCATGCATTTGTAGAAATTAGCTACTGAAAACCAGGCTAGGTTCGCTGTTTATAATGGTGCACTTTATTTTTATTAAGGATAAATTGACTTGAGACATTTGCATCGATTATTAGGAACAAATTTCTGAGGTTAAGCTTAAACAAAACTTGAATTCTAGTGGTAGTAGATTTTGGGCAAGATTCTTGTGTTACAGTCATGATCTACTCAGTGAAAGGTAGTGCAGGAATTGACTTGATGCTTGAAGTTGTCTGTAGCTCTGCAGCCCTTAAAAAAATAATTTGAACTGTAGTAATTGAGCATCTGCAATGGCCATCAGTGCTCGGAGCTCAGTGGGACTCCAGAGCAAGCTGTTGACTGACTGTTGTGATACAATTGTCTTTCACCACCTGGTTTAGTGCATTTGCCATTGAGTCACATAGCAGGAATCTGGATCCTTTAACTGGAACTCTCATGGTTCTTCCTGGAAAAGCTTTTATGCAATCTATGATTCCATTGGAAACACTGTGAATAAACAAGCTGTGTCAGAACATTAAGACGTGTTCAGTAATGCACAGATGAATGACCATAAGTTATACCTTGTTGGGCAGTTTATCGCCTTTTACAGATTATTTCATTCTGGTTTAGGAGTCACGAATTTTATCTAGCATGCTTTAAAAATGCAGTTTAAAAAAAAAGGTGGATTTCTCTTAGACAATCATATCAGAATGTGAAATGTTAATGGTGAATGATGTGCTCAGAAAGACGTAAAACCTAATAGTTACCATATTGTCATTTCATACCTTTGACTGGGACAATGGAAATTCTTTCAAGTGGAATAAAATGTTTCATCCCAGTCTAAATTCATTACAGTAATTCAGGAGTTAGCTGTGAAGAAATCATAACTGCTTGGTGTTAAATGCTTGGGAAGGTAGCAGGAATATTTCTAGTGGGGGCATGTGGCAAATTCCCTCCAAGCAAGCCACTAAAAAGGGTATCCCTGATTGCCTCCTCCCTCCCTCTTGTTCTCCAGACAGATCCATGACTGAACTGGCTATAGACAGTGGGAAACAAACATCAGTAAAACTAAGAAATAAGGGAATATTCTATAGCTGGGGAATTGGCACAGTAATGGGTCTTGGTGGTAAAAACTTTACTCTTAATGGTTTTATCTTCTGCTGCTCTTGGTATCTTTTCTGAAGGAGAGCTATTGTGAAGACTGCCCTTCCTTTCTATCCACTTTCCAAACAGTTAGAAAGCAAAGGAGAGGAAACTACATTAGTGTTTGAAATCAGACACCCTTCTTGAAAGTGACAAAGCATTCTGGTCACCCAGATTTATGACTTAGGCCTCTTTATAAGGTGTATGCTTTTGTATTAGTTTTGTTCTTGTTGCAGAGAAGCTTAAAGGGCAGTAAAGTGACAATTGCTTTACCCAAAGTGCTCTTCTGTGGGGGGGAAATCTGCTCTGTACCACACTGCGAAGGTCACTCTCCCTGTTTACACATATGATAACCTTCATAACTGGAACAAACCTAGTAATTATTTTTGCCAGAACTTTTTATGACGTTTTTCTACCTAACTGTGACCGAAGCATGGTTAAGACACTGGCTGTGGGGTTTTGGGTTGCATATAGGTTGCTGGGACACCTTGTGCCACTCCCCTTTTATCTGTTTATCCAAAAGCCAGTCTATCCAGTTTCAGTTCTTCAGCACAAGTGAACTCCTGCAGTAACACAGGGTCATGACGCTCACGTTTGTTCTGCTCAGCAGGGCAGCACAAAGGGAATGGCATGAGGAGGGAACAGATCACCAGTGACAGTAACACTGCTGAGAGAGAAAAATTTCCTCCATATCAGACTGTTGTTCTTAGGGTTTTGGTTATCAGCACAGATGAATATCGCTGCTTGTCATCAGAGACCTCTAGATTGTGTCAGAGGAGTTGCCTGAGAGAGTGTAATGCTGTTTAGGTTAGATTTATGTATGGAGGGAGAAAAAAAGATGTGAGAACACAGAGCTGTTAACAGTGGCAAAAAGACTTCTGAACAAGGGGGAAATCACAGAATTAACTGGGTTGGAAGAGACCTTCGAGATCATCAAGTCCAACCCTTGATCCAACCCCATCCAAATTCTATACTGTTATTTGTTTTTTGAATTATATTTACTTTATTCCTAGCCTTAACACTGTTCCTGTGGCTACCTTTTAAAATTGGATCTATGGACAAGCATATAGGTTGTGGAGATTGACAGGGGTGGGGATTGGTTCTGTCAGGGTACAGTACTTTCAGTTCAGATGTGTAGATGAAGGGAGGTGATTAGATGTAACTTTCAGATACTGCACAGTGACAATGTTGCCTTCTTTATTTTGAGAAACTAGAAGAGTGATTTCACTCAGTCTTCCTTATGCACGGATAGGAGTGTTCACTTTTATGGAGCTTGTTCTGTAAAGCTGTTGGGTTGCACACCTTCCTTCTCCCTCTGTGGTCACCCATTCCTTCCCTCTACCCAGTACAAGTTAAGACTTAACCTTTAATTGCAGTGTCCCAGTGCCTTGATCCAAAAGGTGTACACTTCCTGATTTTCACAGCTACTACTAGGCATGACCCATGTAAATTCATTGCAGAAATGAAAATTTTGGTCTTGCCATGTAAATTGACTTTCTGCAAAGGAGACTGTTACAGAATTTCTTCCCCAATATTGATGTGTGTGTCTGTAGTTGTGTTAAACAGTGATATTTGTTAGAGTTCTGTTTTTGATTAATGTTTCAGGCTAAGAAAACTTGGATGGAGCTGGTAGAGATGCTTTACTGGGTGGGAGCCAAAAGTCTGACTGCCACCAGCAAGAACTACCTGCAACTGTGTAATTAAGATCAACAGCCCAGATTCTAGTCTGGTCTCCTTTTGCAGAAAGTTAATTTTAAAGTAAGACCAAAATCTTTTTTTCTAATGCATTTGAGTTCTTTGAGGGATTGTCCATGTGGATTCTGCAGCCCTGTGAGCAAGATGACATTTCTAATGCAATGATCTATCATAGCTGTGCCTGTGGTGTACATGCCCTCATGCCTTTAATCCAAGTCTGTAAAGGGCCCAGCAGTTTCTTGCTGCCTGTGGCACTGAGATACAACCTGGACACCGTTTGCCACCTCTTCCTGTCAAATGTGTGCTTCTGTTTTGCTGATTACCTTGGTTGTCTATGGAACCCTGTGCATATGCACAGGCTTAAGTTGCCCACTCGCCATGCTTCCATGAAAAATGAGGGGATTTAAAATCTGCTCATTTATTAGCTAGAGCTTTTTTGTCATTTTGTGACTAAATGTTCAAGTATAGTGGCTGGACTGATAATCCTGAATTTAGAAACAAAGCTTGAAAATTAAAAAATCAGCATAATATGGATGTTCATAATGTTATGAACCTGCTCAGACACCAAGCTGAAAAATGTAAGGTGTATGTTGATGCTCCAGTCTGTCCCAAGTCTGACCATCCAGTTCACCTGCAGTCTGTTAGAGATGACACTGTTGCAGCATTTCTTTCTCATAGATTGACTTAATACCGGAGGCAAAACGCAAGAGTCAGGTGTAGGATTTAACACAGTGATCAGTGGGATCTTAGGCAAAGTGCAAAAATACAGGTACTGCCCACTAAAGCTCTTTGTCACATCTCCTTGTTAGCAGTCCGGTTTTGGTCTAGTTGCTCCCTTTGAAGGTGGTCAATTAAGACTTCAGAACAATAGTGGTTTTACTCATTCTGATCAGTCACGAGCTCTGACCTTGGGTTTAGGAGTTTTTTGCTTTGGTTTTTGAGGCAGGGGGAAGACTCAAGACAACATTTAACACGTTGATAGAAGGAGATTTGGCACCAACTTTGTCTCCTAAGGGTGTTTGTTCTCTAATCATAACACTGTGTTCTCTCATGTCCCATCTTGTCAGATCATTCTGCTGTGTGACCGTTTTGACATTACTGATGCTCATTTCTGTGTCTTTTCCTGTTTTTAAAAGTCACAGAGATGTAACAATCCTGTGCAAAGGGTAGTTGAAGCTTTCTGTAGGGGTACTGTAAAGAAAGTTTTTGTCTGTGTTTCCCTATAGTCTCAGTACCTGCAGTACTACGAGTGTGGAACCTCACTGGAGAGTGTAGTCAGTCAGTTAATCCCAATCACTTGTTTGGAGTTAGGTATTTTAATACTTTACTCAAGGAGACTGTAAACTAAATGCAGAACAATCATTATTCCAATTGGATTATATAAATTAAAGCTAATCAATAAGATCAATTGAGTTGGTCTGTAGTTTTGAAAAAAGTAGTTGGAAGATTAAGATAATTCAGAGGCTGATTCAGAGCAGATGCAGTTTGCTGTGTTCACAATGTTTCTGCCCTTAAATTGATGAAATCTTAGGTGTGCTGCTGGTGATGATGCAAGAGGAGGTTTGTCAACACAAATGCCATACACCCATTTTCAAGTTGCTGTTAATATCTGTAAATGTATTTTTGACCCTGCAGGAAACCACAGTGTTCTCCAGTTAGCTCTGTACATGATCAGTGTAGTCTGGAGATGCTGAGCTAGCACGAGTTTCCCAAATGTCCACTTACAGAAAAGAACAAAAGCAACCTCTAAATTCTTGGGTTTGAATGTTGTGGCTGTGAAGTGGCTGTCAAGTGCTTTAGTCTGCAGGTGATCACTTGAACTGAGCTGCATTTGTAGTACTGAAAGGAGTCAGGTTGAGGGACCAGTGATAGCTGGCAGAGCCATAGGAGATTAGTCCATTACATAGGACTCCACTGGCAATCATAAGAATAATTTCCTGGGTTTTCAGGACTTGAGGAGCTTTTTCACTGCTCTTGCCTTAATTCAGCCTCTCAAGGCCTTCCATTGCTGTCCTCTCTCAGCAGTCCACGTGAAGGAGGCAAGTGAAAGAGCAGATTTCAGCCATACACGAGGGAGTGTGACAGTACCGAAGAAGACTAGACCCTGCCTGTGAAGAAACAAATGTGGTCAGATTGGAGAGATTTTAGCTTATTTTTCCTACAGCTCTTGAGAGTTTTTTAAGTGTTTAGAAGTTGCTGTTTATCCAGTCTCAGATTAATTAACAAAGTGCATGGGAAAAAGTACATGTATACATTGCTGTATGAAGAAATCTCTTCCCCCAACCCTGTTCTTCAATATCAGTTTCCAGGAACTGAATTCATGGGAATTAAAACTGTCTTGGTAGCAAGAGACACTTCTTCTTAAAAATAGTGATTCTGATTAACTCCAATTATTTTTTTGATTTCAAGCCACTCATCTCTGTTTAGTTGAGACTAGAGTAAACCAGAAAACCTTATGTTTAGTTTACAGATATGATATGTAACCACCTTGTCACACAGAACTATCTTGTACTGTATTACCAGGAAAAGTTGTTCAATAAACCACGTGAACAGACTAGCTCTGCTTCTACAGCAAGATTTGAGAATGTACAAAATCTCATTCCTTACCTAAGGCCATCTCCAGCTGTGTGGGGTGCTTTATTCACACCTGCCTACCTCTACCATTAGGTGGGGGTAAGCCTTCCCTTTTTGGTGGTTGTTTGTTTGTTTGGTTTTTTTTGTTTGTTTGTTAGGTTTTTTTGTTTGGTGTTTTTTTTGTTTGTTTGTTTGGTTTTTTTTGGAGACAGCACTACAGGTTTGAGAAATAAAGGTAACTAAAAGTGCAGTGCACTTCCCCAGAGTGATGTCACACATCTGGCTCTTCTGAATTCTGACAGGTGGTTGTTATGACAACACTGTTCTAAGATAGTTTTCTACAAAGAGTCTTACTATATATGAAATAGACCTAACGCATGCAAGCAGTAGTTTACTGGGCTCCTTATGCAGTCAGTGGAGATTAGTGGCACCCAGACAGTAATGCTGAAGATCCCTGTCAGCGACCAAGAATAAATAGGTGATTGATTGTCAGTTGCCAAGAGTGGAATCTGTATGCACAGTAGCTTAAAGTAAGAATAATGACTATTTCTGTGGCTGTAATGGTTGTCTACGTTGTGTATGTAGATTCCACAACTTACCTGGTTCATGCTTTCCCTGTATCTGTTGAGTTTTCTTCTGAAGTCTTGTGTGGTGAAAATTCTGAAGAATGATTGAATCTACTCTTCATGTCCTGCTACAGGGATGGAGAGAAAGTGAAGCTAAATAGTCAACATAGGTACTGCCACAACAAAAACGGAGTTTTCAAACAAAGCCTCCTAATTACAATTAGTATGAGTCAGGAAAAAAACCTCTATTTCCACATTGAGGATTAAGAAGGTAGCATTAAATGTCTCTGTATTTGAGAGGTTGTTCTGGAAGAGCAGAACTTTCCAAATCCTAAATTATACTCTTAGTATTATTATTAAGGTTTTGAAAATATTAAAGTGAGTACCGCTGATGTGTGTAATACTGAGGGATAAATGTGTTCATTATATATGCACTTAGAGGAGAAGGGCTGTCTACTAATATTTTAATACTAATGTTTGTTGGCTCTATTTTTTATCTTTAAGAATGAAACCAAGAAAAATTAAAGAAGATGATGCTCCACGAACGATAGCCTGTCCTCACAAAGTAAGTGAAGTGCTCAGCTTATGAGTAGACAGTAATTTGTAGATCAGAATTTTGTATTGATGTTTTCTCTTGAGAATAAAAAACTAAAATACCTTACTTATAATAGACTATGCTCAGTTAACTGTATTTTAGTTATTATTCTCTAGAGGCTTCCTTAAAAACCTTTCACTGAATAATATATTATTCCCATTCCTTGTCTTAAGGTTAGTGCATCCCTAATCTTCTGGTAACCATGATGCACAGCCCCTAACATGCTGGTTTTACTGTTGTGATTTCCCGACACCCAAGAATACATACTTGAAAGAATGTTCTGAAAGCTGTTCAAAGTACGTTCCTAAGATCTATATATCCTCTGCTTGGAAACTATGACAGATTGGGAGTCTAGATCAGGAATCAGCAATTTATGGTGCAGATGCCAAAGTCAGCATTATTGGAAGACTCTGAATTACATTCCACACAGCTGGAAGGTGCATCATCTTGAGAAGCAGGCATCTTGGAGATACGATTCTGACCCACTGGTAGCAGGGAAGCTTCTATCTTGAATAAATATTGCCAGTCACTTAGATTGGTAGCATCTGGCTTTACTGCATTATCCAGCTTTTGTAGTGCTTCTGTTAGCTGACTTAGTCTGTCACAAAAAAAAAAGACAAATACAATCTTGCTGACTTCTGGTCTAGATTAAGTGTGAACCTAAGCAACTAATCAGGGCAGATAGCTAATAGTACCCATTAGCATGAATAGAGGGCTACTTTCTGACTGCCGCGATGTAAGGAATTTTCTGAATTCCTCTTTGTGCATAAATTGATTTCCAGTTCTCCACGTTCTATAAGCGTCATGTTTTATTGTAATACAGTATGCAGAAATACAGGATCAGTTACTCTTTGAAACATCAAGGAATGTTACCTTCATTTCTTTGATTTACTTTTTCATAGCCTCAATTTCATCTGAACGGGGGGGGAAAAGAATGTTGTATCTTTCCATTTTCTGTCTTCTAGTGTTTCTAGGCTTTGTGCATTTATGACTTCAGTTTAAAAAAAGAAATATATTGTAGATGTAACTGCTGCTCTTGGAGGCTAGCAGGGCCTTGGAAATAAATACAAAAAAAGCTGATAGTCTGTTAATTTTGGTGCTGCTTTGCCCTCACCCAGTTCTGCTGCATGGAACAAATGATGGCACAATACTTCAAAATTAGCCAAAGCAATTCTAGTCCCTGAAGAGAGAACTCTTCTTGAAAGTGATATTTCCCTTTTTTTAAGAAATAAGGCGTATTTAAATGTATTAATCTTGAAAAAGAAGCATGCAGAATTTCATATTAGCAATTTAATGTTTCCTTAGGTTCGGTTGTTAAATTTTATGCCTCATAACACAGTGATGTTGGTAGACTAGTTTTATGTAAGTCTAGACAGCATCACTTGTAGTACAAGTTGAATTTATGGTGGTTAATAGGATTTTATGAGGCATTTTGAACTTTGAGGAAGACATTTCTAAAGCATGTGGTAGATATATTTACTGTTTGTCACTAAAAGGTGAATAAAACCCCAAAAACAAGTAGAAAGATTAAGTAAAGAGAGCACCAGGTCACTGGTGGCTCAAGCACGCTCTGGAATCAAAAGCAGTATTCCTGTATTGATGCAGCATGGACCCCAGGTTAAGATTTCAGATACTGAAGCTGAGTTAATGTATCTTTTGATTTTAGATTGAGTTGGCAGTAACTCAGCAAATTCTCTCACCTTATTCAGTTGCCTGGTATCATTGCAGGTTCAAACTGTAGCTGCAGTGGCACTCTGGCTTAAGGTGATAGTGATCAGTACTGCTGCTGCCAGTTTGGGCAAGGTAGTTTATGTAAGTTGTAATGTACTGGAAAACAACCTTCTCACTCCATTTCTTCTCAGAGATGAAGGAAGACAACAGAATGTTGGGAGATGGAGTGGTGCACATACAAATTTGTACCAGAGAATAATTTGTGGTATATTAGATACGATATGATGTGTTGTAGTAGTACTGTAGTACTCAGAGTATTGCACATTGAAGAATATACCATAGGCATCCATGAATTATCATTTTGTCTTTTGCGTGTTTTTTGTTGGATTTTTTGTTTTGTGTTTGTTATTTCCTCTGAAACCGTTGTGTGTTTTTGTTTGGTTTATTCATTTGCTTCTATCAGAGCTGCATCTTCTTCATGAGACTGTCCTATTATTCCTTTGACTGCACATGGCTCATAGTACTAAGTGAGGAGAGAGATCAAGATTTTTATGTTCGGAATTGTGTTAAGATTTTTTTATGAATTTGTCAAATGATTATTTTTCTTGTATTGCTTTTTAAAAATAAATATAAGGGATGTTCTTTTCATGGCCAACTTATGCAAAAGTGTTCAGGATATAAAAGCATTTTATATGCTTGAACTGTAGCAGATAAAACCTTCTTTATGAGAGCTAGCTTATCTACTAATTGAGTTTCACTGTTCTTTTTAAGGGCTGCACAAAGATGTTCAGGGACAACTCTGCCATGAGGAAGCATCTGCACACTCATGGCCCTCGAGTACACGTATGTGCAGAATGTGGCAAGGCCTTTGTGGAGAGCTCAAAACTAAAGCGGCATCAGCTAGTTCACACCGGAGAGAAACCCTTTCAGGTATTGTTCGCCTCCAGGTCTAAGTACCACTGTTTATACATGTAGACTGTAACTGTAACCTGACTTCCATATGACTTTAAAGATACTGTGTCTTTCCTAAAATCAAATGAGGTAGTGGATGATCACCATAAAAACTGGAAGTCCCCTTCAGCTAATTAATCTGTCATGTAACTGTTTCCATGGAATTGTCTTAGAAATTGGCAGATCGTATGTACACGGGAGATACCTTTCAAAATAAGATGTGAAGTTCCTCACTTAAACAATGAAGGCTGCAGTTACTATTGAATTAAGAAAATGTCTCTTTCTCCTCCTCATCTTTTCAACTTAGTGCTTCTGGACAACTGAGACTTGGGGCTGCTTGTTCAGTTGACTCATGATACTAATTTTCAGTAGAGGATATTAATCAGTTTTCAGCAAAATGATGGGAGTCACTAAATCTCTTTCTGTTTATATCCACTCACGTGGGCTTCTGCCACCAGAGGTCCCCTGCCCTCTTCATATGATACTCCTTATAAATCTTTACAGCTGTTCATAATCTTGAGCATATCTGTGTTCTCCAATGCACATTTAAGATATGTTATTTTTTTATTATTTTTCAGAATAAATTATTTCAGAAACTTGATTTGCAGTCCTCAGGCATTCGCTTAAATGTGTACACTGGATATCTTATGTGGTAAATATAAGTATTTACCACTGAACATGCTCTCCTTTTTATTTCAAGCCCACCTTAAAAGTAAAGTGGGTAAAATGAGTAAATCTTGCAATTTATCACTGAAAGAGGGAAATTCTTTTGTGAAACCTTATTTCTGTTTTGTAGTACAGTGTGACAAAGTACTGTTTCAGATGCACAGGTGTTTTTAGTGAAAGCCTTTGCTTATAAGCTGGAAGTTAGTTATCTTCCTATTTGAAAATAGATATACTATTGTATATATACTATATGTAGTATACTTCAGTATCTATACCTAAGTATTGCAGTTTTTAGTGTAGTTCAAAGGTGATGCCCGCAGCTTCACTGTAGTAATCTTCAGCATCTGACTTCACGTTTGTGCAGTCTAATGATTTGAAGAATATTGCTCTACTCAGCGATGGAAATGTGTGCCGTTTTGTTAGCTAACGGAGTGCATCTTTTCCTTTCAACAGTGTACATTTGAAGGATGTGGAAAGCGTTTTTCACTGGACTTCAATTTACGCACACACGTGCGAATTCATACTGGCGACAGGCCCTACGTTTGCCCATTTGATGGCTGCAATAAGAAGTTTGCGCAATCAACTAACCTGAAATCTCACATCTTAACACACGCTAAGGCCAAAAACAACCAGTGAAAGTTGGAGGAGAACATTCTTGAACTCAAAAGCGTCTTGCAGGAAAATGAATTGGAAATAAATACGCCTCCCCTTTGTATATTGTTTCTAGGAAAGAATTTTAAAAAAAAAGAACCCTACAAACTAAAGGACGTGTTTTGATAAGTAGTAAATAAAAAGCAAAAAAAAAGAAATCACACAAAAAACTTTAAGGTGACATTGTTAAGATGCTCTACCTTGATATGTATAACCCCGTTTCAAGAACACGGTGTTTTGTAAAGTGCGTCCCCAACTGGACGGGTCAGCTCGTGAACTTGCATCAAAAAAGACAATTCTTTATACGACAGTGCTAAAATTGGACTTCTTTTCACATTCTTATAAATATGAAGCTCACCTGTTGCTTACAATTTTTTTTAATTTTGTATTTTCCAAGTGTGCATATTGTACACTTTTTGGGGATATGCGTAGTAATGCTATGTGTGATTTTCTGGAGGGTGAAAACTTGCTTGCGGTAGATTTTCTTTAAAAGAATGGGCAGTTACATGCATACTTCAAAAGTATTTTCCTGTAAAGAAAAAAAAGTTATATAGGTTTTGTTTGCTATCTTAATTTTGGTTGTATTCTTTGATGTTAACACATTTTGTATAATTGTATCGTATAGCTGTAATGAAATCATGTAGTATCAAATATTAGATGTGATTTAATAGTGTTAATCAATTTAAACCCATTTTAGTCACTTTTTTTGGAGAAATACTGCCAGATGCTGATGTTCAGTGTAATTTCTTTGCCTGTTCAGTTACGGAAAGTGGTGCTCAGTTGTAGAATGTATTGTACAGGCACTGACCGTTTATTAACACCTGATAATATGTACATCCCCCTATGTAATAGAAAGGGCAACAATAAAACAGTGGTCCTAAAGAAAGAATCTGGCAGAAAATGATCTGTAAGCACAGTCTATTTTCTTTTGTTGTCCAGAGCAGTTCTAGTTCCTCTTGACCTCCCAGAAATTGGAAGCTAAATAAACTCAAGTTTCCTTTACTTTGCATTCAATTACAGTGATTTGTGATGCAATTACGTAATGCCACATCAGGTGGTGTATCTAAACAGAATTGCCGACTGTAATTCTGGTTTTGAGTGACATAGACTTCCATTAACTGGAATGGTGGATTTGGAGACTTGGCAGTGTAGTGGAGAGTTTTCCATGTGCCTGGACAGCAACTAGGTAAAACAGTACAGTAAATAACTAAATGGAAACCTTTGTTTAGTCAAGGTAAGGAATGTTGGAGGTTTAAATGGAGTAACAATAGAAAGTGGAGGACTGGTAGGGTTTGAGTGGTCATACCAGGGGAAAAAAAAAAAAAAAAGAAGAAATTGTCTTTTTCTTTTGGCTAACTTGTTTGACTGAGTGTAATGATAAAAATTCTTGGAACCTTATTTGACACCTTTTGCTTCAAAACAAGAGCTCTTGTGTTCTAAGAGAACTTGATGGAGTTGAGTTTTAATGGTCTAATAAGAGTGGTTACTACTCATTTGTTCATGTGTTCAGAGAAAGAACTTAACAGAGACTATAGTAAAATGTGACAGATTAATAAACAGAAGAAAGTGCACGGAAATGCATAAGTTATTTTTTAGAGACATGTAACATATTTCAATGCAGTAAAAAGTGTTGTTAATTTTTTTCTGAATTCTGTTCTTACAAGGTTCAGCAAAGTTTTTGTTGCTAATACTGTAAAACTTAATTTTGAGTCCAGTGTTGGTGGTAGTGGAAAAAAACATGGGTAATAAAGAAACTACACTTAAGACCAAGGGAATTTTCATCCATACATAAATTAATCTGAACATTGCAACTCTAGTCTGAGGTTATTAGGGGTAGAAAGAAGGTTGGGGCATTTAATTGTAAAGTATGCGTTAGAATTTTGGCAGTATTTTTTCTTTTATATATAAGCAGTTTTTGAACAGGACAATATACTGAAACTTGTATAGTTATAGTTAAATTAAATTCTGTATACAGTTGAATTAGTGTCTATTCTTTTTGGAAGGAAATAAAATTAATTCAGTCTAGTTCTAATTGACCCTACATTATTTCTTAAACAGTGTCTATGATGGTTAAGCTTGCACAGAAGTTTTCTTTCCTGTGTTTTAAAGTGGTACATTTTACTGAATTGCAGGGTGTCAGTACTTCATCCTTGAACGTATATTTGAGGCTAATCTAAGTTAAATATTGGTTTGAGGACCAACTGGAGATGTAACTGTTATTACTTCTGGTTATATTGCATCTGATTACGGAGAGATATTTTCATCCAGGCCTCAAGTCAGTAGCACTCAAAATACTCCTAAATGTAAGTAGCAACACTTAGTAGCTTGAAAGGTCTTGCTTTGTAAGTAGTTAATTCCATATTGGGTATGAATAAATACTTGCATCGAGCAGCTTCTACAAGTTATTTAAACTTTTGAAGTGTAATTGGCACACTTTGCTCATAGAACATCGTGCTTAACTTATCCCAGAGTTTTCCTTAAGGTTTTTCAGTGAAGAAATTACAGGCTTTGAGAATAGGAAGAGCGGACTTTGAAACCACCTTTCCCAGCCTGCTATTCCTGCATTAGACCACCACTTTGTGAGCAAGTTCAGGTAAGGGGAGGAGAGTCTGAGGGGTGATGGAAACGTAGCTGGTGGTTTTAAAACTGGCAGAGGATTTCAGTGCTTACTCATCTTGCATGTTATACTGCTCGTACGATCGTACATTTACCTTACCTGGTTCTGCTGCTGTCAGAACGAAATGAGGCAAGTTCTGTACTCAGAATCTTTTGTACTCAGACCAACTTTTTAATGGTAGAACAGACTACATTTCTCTAGCTTTGTCTGTTTATGGTCCATCAGTAAATACAAGGCATTGAATATAAATACCTGTTGGTGGAGAGTGTGTTTCTTGAAAAGGTGGTATGAGGAGCGCAGGTTCAGATTTGAAATGCTAAATGAGTAAATTCATAATGAAACGGAACATCGGGGCCTCAGCTGAACTTGCACCTAATTTTAGTTATCTTCTGTTTGAAGAGGTTCACTGTTGAATTGAGGTAGTGCATTTTGACTCCTTTTTCTTCCCCTTTGTGGCTGCAAATTGCCAATCAACAAAGCCAAATACTAAAGACATTTTAACAGTGTAGCTTGTCAGCAGTAGTGTAGTTTTAAAGGCAGGTGGAGATCCTTTCATTCCACTAATTCCATAGTAGGTGAAAAGTAGCAATATTTACCAGAAGCAGCAAAATTATTGAGGCTTTAAGATGTTTGAAGAAAGCTAATCCCTTCAAAGTGCAAGATGAAGAGGCATGGCAGTGATGGTAACAGGTGTTTCCACTTGGTCATCACCTGTCCCGAGGCGCTCACAGGATATTTTGTCAGTGCGTGCCTTGGAAATACAGTCTGATTAGTCTTTCTACTCAGTTAAAATGGAGAAATTCAAGGACAGTATGTGCTGAATAGCATTCTTCAAAATGTTCCCTTAATGCCTAGAAGAAATGGAGAAAATTTGGTGATTTTGCTGGGGCTCCTAGACAAATCCGTCTAGGAAGTCTAATCAGTCTAAGTGGCAGCTGTTGCCGATGTTGGTTGATGTATAATGTGTGTCCATAATGTACCATCTATAATTTTGGCACTTCAGAATAACAAGTTTTTCATCTGTATAACACTCTTCTAAAGTCTGCCATGTTACAGTGGCCGGAGGAGGGAAGTAAACACTGTTTGTGTCAGCACTGAGCTTTACTACACTAAAGTTCCTGCGGTGTTTAAAGCTGTTGAGAAGAACCTGGGGTGGATTTCAAAACTGAAGTTTGGGTGTGAGTTTTGCAGGCAGGAATAAAAATAAGAGTTGGACTTCAGATCAGTGTGCGTCTTCATGGCTGTGCAAATGGAATAGTTAAAAAGTAGCACTTGGAAAGAGTCCCAGGGCTAAGGAATGGGAGAGTGAAGTAGGGCAGAGGGTAAGCGACCTTACTGTTGAACACATGGAGCAGAAAGATCTGCAGTGTTCCGTAAAGGCAGAAGCAAATTTGAGCAGGAATGTATGTGCTTGTATTATGAGACTGAATATCCCATTCGATCATATGAATTGGTCTAGTGTGAAGATGGCTTTAGAGCAGTGCTTAAATGCCAACTGGATGACTACTGGCTTAATTCTGTAATTTATTCAGTGGTCCTTTTCTCAGTTTCATTCTCTTTGCCTCAAATAAACCAGCTTAGGTAAATTTATGTGTATTCTCAATCATCCTATATTATTAAGGCAAATTTGCTTGGAATTTTTCCAGTCTTTCTCTCTGGAAATAGTCTGGAGAGTATAGAATTTTCTTCTGCAGCAAGCACATCAGATTCTCTGTAAAGTTAATGTGAACTTTTCAGGTCCTGGCTTCCCCCGAAGTAGCAGAGAAACAGTTTTGCTCTAGGTAAATGGATAAGATCACTTATAGGAGCAACTGGGTTTTAGACAACTTCCATTTCAGGGTTTTCCAAATGTTCTGTTATTTTTTTTTAACAGAAAACTCTTGAGTGCTGGTTGGGTACCACGCCTTCTATTGAATGTTAAGGTGTGGATGTGATAACCCTCTTGTGAGCTGCTGTTCTCACCCGGTTCATGTGAATGCTGGAAGCTCTGCAGGAGCAAGCCTGAAGTTCTGTCAAGTGTTGGTTTAGGGAGGGAGAGGAAGGGACTGAGAGGCAGTGGTGTCCCTTGCAGAACTTCTGTGTGCTTGTCTTGCCACCATTTATTAAAGAGTTGCTGCAGGTTTCGGTGTGATTTCTCTCTAATCAGTCTGATACTGGGTGACATCTCTGTCAGTGCTTTCTCTTCAGAAACTCCCGAGTCGCAGTTTGCCAGGAGATGGCAGTGAATTACCTGTTTGCACAGCATGACCAGCAGACAGAATAGCAGTGTTGTCGTGCCCCTGTGAGGTCAAGTGTGTGTAGGGTGTCCTGGGGTGTTCAGTGGACCCTGACAGACTTGGAGCGTGCCAGTGTCACAGAGCAGATTTCCCACACACCACTGCAGAATAATAAGAAGTACAACTCTGAGCTGATTTCTGACAGTCCCGGGTGTACTTGTGCATTCATCAGAAGTACCAGCAAGGCAATGGAAATAAAGACTAAATAAAAACTGCTGAGAGTGACATGAGTCATGTATGCATGCATAAACCAAATATTAATACTAAATATCTTTTGAGAGAAATGTGGAAATCTAATGACACATGGTGTTAATGAATGTGCTTTCAGCTGTGAGTGGCTATTTTGGTTTGCTGATAGACCCGTACAACAGCACTGCTTCTTTCCAATAGTGGCTTCCTGGAAAGTCCAAGCTCCCCTGATGCAGTTGGGGCCTTTGCTTCAGTCTGTTGCTGAAAGGCAATTCCATGAACTGTAGAACAGTTCATGCCAGCAATTGGTTGCAAGATAAATCTGTGGAAAACTACCTTGTTGGTTAATGTTTTGATTTAAGGGCTCATAAATTCAGGTGTCCTTCACAGGTGCAAAATGCTTGCCAAGGACCTCACTAGTGTTGCCAGCTGCCATTTTGGCTTGCAAAGGTTTTGACTGTCTCACACATGGGGCATCGTGCAACTTAACTTTTGACTTATTTTTTTAACCCATTTATATTTTCTCAGCAAAACAGAAGATTTGACCTTTTGGTACAGAATCCTTCGGTTTTCAGTTTTAACTGGTGCTCTGACTTGAACCTCCAATTGATTTATATGAATCTAATGACTCCCATAGCTTCGAAGGGCATACAAATGTTCATGGTTTGGAAACAGATCGTAAGGAATAATGTCAGGTCTTCAGGTTTTCCTCGTGTGGTTGGTTGGTTTGGTTGTTTTTTATTCTTTTTTCTTGCATAGGTTGGGGATAAGGGATTTCATCTAGATATTTCTAGAGTGAGAAATAAAAATGCTCGGTCTGAACTGGCAGGGAAGCAGGTATCTGCCTAGATTAAATTAAGGGTAGAATTTACTTTTACCTCCTTTAATTGCAGTTAAAAAGCTTCAACTTTATTACTGGGCTATTTGAAAAGTGCCTATTACAGATTCTTCCTTAAGTGAAAATGCCTGTTAGAGATTTTTCCTTAAGTGAAAGTACCTCAGTGCACATGGAATAACATTTATGGCCTGGTTGATTGTAACACTTAAGTATTCCTGATCTATGATAAATCTCTACTTAAGAGAACTAGATCAGGTCCTAGAAAAGCAATACTCATTTCATGCCAACATTAACTTGACCAAGTCAAATTACTCTAGAGCACTTCTTTCTATTTTGATATAAGTAGCAAGTGGTGCAGACCATGAGGTTTTATTGATTGACACGATTATGGCTAAAATGGTACAAGTCTATTTTACTGTGTGTAAAAAATACAGAGTGTTTCTTTCAGTGAGAAAAAGCAGTCATAATGAAGTGTGAACGATACGAAGAAGCAATTTGACAGTGTTAATTGTTAGGTTTTATAGACCAGAAGGACATTTTGTGAACATCAGAACTTGCCTTTCTTCAATTTATACCAATCTATAGGGTATTAGTTTACACTGCAGACCTTGTCTTGCTCTCAGTTTATTTACTGATGAACCAGTATAGCTTTAAATCACTTTCTGGGTCAAATCAATTAAAACTGGTAATAAACTATAAGTAGAAAAAAATTTACTGTATATCATATGTATTATTATGTCATCTTTTTTTCTCTGTTAGTGATAACCATTTTTGCAATTAGTGAGAACAACACTAATGTAAAAATTGCAAAGTAGTTGCACTGGAAAGATAAAAATGGCTTATTTTCCTCTGCTTTGCTCCCCCACTGCCCATGGATATGCATAAATTCCTGAACATTGAAAGGAACAATTTTGCTTAGTCTTGATTTCAAAGCCTGTCTCCACTAGGTTTGGCCCAGCAAGTTCTCTGCTTCCCTGCTTTTTTTTTTTTGTGCCTCTCAGAGTCATACAGTCCCTCAGATCCTTCGTCTGTCTCCATGGCTGTGGTGGTGTGTAGGGCATGTTGCCTTGGATAAGCTTCTATTTTCTCTGCCTGTTTTTCTGGTTTAATTGCACATTCTGCTAAATCTGATGGTGTTTGGCACACTTTTGGGCTTTAAATTGTTCTTTAGCTATCCGCAGATTAAAAGTCTGGCTAACAGCAGTTGTTAATACCTAATTTCCAGCATAATAATAAATATATTTCATTTCAAAGAACAAGCACATTTCTTCTTTGCAAGGTCAATTTTTTACATTTGTGTCTCAGCCACTTTCCCAATATGCTACCTGGCCCAGAGCCTCACCACCCTTATAGTATAGAATTTCTTCCTAATACCCTGTCTAAACCGACTCTCTTTCAGCTCAAAGCCATTACCCCTTGTTCTATCACTGCATATATGCAGGAAAAGATGAAGAGGGGAACAAAAAAAAAATATGGTTGTGTTACAAATGCAGGCATGATGAACTGAATTTCACACTGGTAGTTCTGTGACAGTAACTTCTGTAAGAAGTAGTATGCCTGGGTGCTTTTTTCCCCTCTTATCCTAAATGGGCATGTTTGTGGCTGTAACTTGTAACAGTGTCATGACCTATCCAGTTTAAGAAAGAGTAAGTCAAACTCACTCTTGACAGTGAGTTTTCCTTTCAGTGAGTCTTACCTTCTTAATCCCTTCAATTGCTGGGGAATTAATAGAGCATCTACTGCCCAGGATCATGATGCTTGATGATGCTGTGGGGAGAAGTATCTGGGGAGGCAGAACATAGTTCTGTCTGAATTGTCTGACATCTCAAAAATCTACCAGGAAGGAACTGTATCATGTTTAAAAACGCTGAGACTATTGTCTAGTTTGATTTAAGAGTTAGGAGCTGCACAAATTCCAAGCAAGTGACATCAGACTAGGCTGAAAGCTGGCTTTACCCTCCTCTCATGCTTGTTGAGTAACATCCAGTGTCTGCTATTGATTATGTCTTAAGTTCCAGATGGATGAATTTCTAAAGAGAATGCTTTAGTAAACACTTCAAGTAAAACATGGTATAGCCCTTTTCTCTTTTAATGACATTAGTCTTTTAGGGAGACAGTGTTTGCTTATTCCAAGTATTTGTGTCTGTTCCATAGTTCAGTGTTGTTCCTGCTGAGAGAACAAAAAGTACTTGACTAGAACGGACCCTGGTCACGGTCAGTTGCAGAGGTGTTGACCTTTCCTTCTCTGATCTGGCAAACTGATGCTTGACAGGATTTGTGTCTGTCACAAGAAGATGAATTAGCGGAAGTAGGACCTGAAGTAACCTCTCAACAGTGAGGCTGGAGTGAGTCCAGAGAAGGCAACAAAGATGCTCAAGGGGGTTGGAGCACCTCTCCTATGAAGACAGGCTGAGAGAGTTGGAGCTGTTCATCCTGGAGCAGAGAAGACTCTGGGAAGATCTTACAGGACCTTCCACTACCTAAAAGGGGCCTACTGTAAATTTGGAGAGGGACTTCTTGCAAGGGCATGGAGTGATGAGGGATAACAGTTTAAAACTGAAAAAAAATAGTAGGTTCAGATTAAATATTAGGAAGAAATTCTTGACTGAAGGTGGTGAGGCACTGGCACAGGTTGCCCAGAGAAGTTGTGGCTGCCCTATCCCTGGAAGTACAAATCGAATGGTGCTTTGACCAATCTGGTCTAGGGGAAGGTGTCCTTGCTTCTGACAGAGAGGTTGGAACTAGATCTTTAAGGTCCCAACCCAAATCATTCTATGATCAGCAAGGTGAGGTCCTTTTCATAGGTCATATTATACATCATCCTGCTTTTCCTTTGTGGCTTTTTATTTGAAATACTGATAGTCTTTCTGGCCTAGTTGCACTGTCTAAAACAAAAAAGCTACAACCTACAAAACTTTTTGCTAAACTGTGCATCACAGATCTAAGTATATTCTTCTGAGTCAGGTAGGAACAGTCCTTGATTCTGATGTGATCCCGCAGAGACCCAGGATTTGACTTGAACAGTTGTGTAGCCTTGATGCTGATCAGCACTGCTTAAAACAAAGAAATGCAGAATATGAAGGGTTTAAGCATGGCACCAGCTCTTTGGCTTTAAGAGCAGGATTGCTCTCTTAGCAGCAAAAAGGTCAGTTTGAAGAAGTGAGGCCAGGCAGCTTCCTTTCTTTGCTCCAGTGAACTGATCGACTCTAAGCCAGAGCAAGACCCTGCCCTTCCTGATGGTGAATGGAAGGCAGATGGGAACAAGTTTCTACTGGGAAAAGGCAGAAACCCCACCCTCTTTCAAGCTCTATTTGACACAAAGAAGCATCTGAGTAAAACATAAAAACTTTAGAGAACCAAAGTAAAAATTTTAAAAAAATTTATTCCCTCAATTTTATATACAATAATTACAGTCTACTGTACAAAGGTGTAAATGGTCTTTGCTGTGAGTTGTTGTGCATATGCAGCTTAGTAGATAGATTTAACATTCAATTTGAATCTCAGTGCAAGTAGGCACTAGAACATCCACCATACCTCCAAGGTATAAAGAGACATACCAGTTTGACAGGTTTCTCCAGCATATTTTGTTACAGTGCAAAATGCTATGAAATAAGGTTTCTTTAGAAAATTCATATAAATTAAACACATATTGCACTTGTCCCAACCAAAAGTGTAACAAGTTGCACTTACTGAACTACTTTGATATGTTTTTAAACATTGTTCACACACATAAACTCCTTCCTTCTGGCTATTTGTGCCAAATATGTGTAGGGTTTTTTTTCAAATCTAAATAACTGTTTATAGCTCTTTGACTAATACAATCCTTCTTGAACAGACTGCTAAAAAAAGGAAAAAAAAATCACAGCAGATTAATGTAACAAGAAAATTCTCCAAAACCCTTTCCAGTCCTCTTTCCAGTAGCACTGTAACTAAATACATAAAAATCAGTATTGTTTCAATTCATAATGCAAGTGTATTGAACAGCAACCATTTCAGACACTTACACCTCTATTTTCTGAAAAGATATGAAACCTCTAGTTCTAAATATGTATTTCTATGGTACTTGGAGCTGCTAAGCCAACGTTGCACCCACAAACATTTTGTGCAATACCACAGGCAGGACTTTGAAATCTGTACATCACTGGCTGCTATGGGGCATGTTGGGAGAAGTGGTGCAAAGTTGCATTAACTTTGGAGAACAAAGTCTGTTCGGGCTGAGCTAACTTAATCCAGTCCATGCACCCACCAAAGGAGAAACAGAGGTGAAGGCAAACAACATCAATCTTATTAGATTTGAGTTTCCCTAAATCCTTACAAGCCTTGAGATTTAAAGGAACAAGTGCATTTGAGTGCAGATGCTAACTTTGTGCTTAAGATATTTATTCAAAGCTGAAAGGTAAGGGAGTAGCTTAAATACAAATATTTTCTCTTTTTATATTTTTTTTTTTTTGCAAATTAGTATGAACAAAGTTGCTACTAAAACCACTGACGTATAAAAGCAGAGGATAAGTAAAACACATGACTAGCTGAATGCTAGTCTGTGTCTTAAACAGTTCGGGGTTACCTGCAAAATGCCTCCAACATTTAATTTATTCCCCCTACTTCACCCTAAGTATACTTAACTCCTGTCACATACAAAATGAGTATTTCTTTCATGAAAACATTTCTACATTCAACTCATTCATTCAGAACATGAGTGGAAGAAAACATAATTTCTGGTACTACGGCGTTCTCCAGATCCTCTTCTGGAGCCACAACAGTAACTTTCTAAAGGCAGGTCCCCTTCTTACTGGAGTAGTACTAGATATGGAGTCCTGAATAAGGCAAGATACTGCTTATACAAGTAGTGAGATGAAATCCTAATTTGACATTTAGGAATTCTTTATACCGATAGCATACATCTACACTACTTGTGCAGGTCAAGCGTCACGTTCAACAAAACCCAACCAGCCGGGTTTGAACGAGGAGAACAAACAGATTAAGTCTGCAAAGTGGAAGGCTGGTGGATTACTGGATCTGGTTCACATTCAGGAATGTTGTCTTCTGACCTCATGTACATTAGGAACACAGTGACAGTAGCAAAGGTAGCTGCATTGACAGGAAAAGCACGGAGCAGTGTGGAAGTGAGACCTCTTGTGAACACCCTCCAGCCTTCTTCATGGTAACTCTTTCTGACACAGTCCATAATGCCCTTGTATTGTGTAACGCCTCCGACCCCGTCGGCCTGGAGTCGGGATTTGATCACATCCATGGGATAGGTTGAGAGCCAGGACACAATTCCCGACATTCCTCCAGAAAACAGCAGTTTGGGAATAACATAACTGTCTTCAGCTTCACAGCCTAAATACCTAGTCATGCAGTCATAGGTCAGGAAGTAAAAGCCAAAGCTTGGAGTTTCTCTTATGAATGTAGAGACCATGCCCCTGTTGATACCCCTCAGCCCTTCCTTCTGATAGATTTTGATCAAACAGTCCAGAGAATTTTTGTAGTTCTTCGTTTTCTGTTTGTATTCTCCTGTTCCTTGAAGCTGCATTCTTGTCTTTGCCAACTCCATGGGGCAGCAGATGATGCACTGGATAGCCCCTGCTGCTGACCCTGCAAGGAACTGGTTTAAAGGAGTGTCTTTTCCAAGAGCACGAAGTGTGTTTCCTTGTACACCGAACACAAGCGCGTTAATGAATGTAAGTCCCATCATTGGTGACCCAATACCTTTATAGAGTCCAAAAGCCTGATGGAAAAAGGAAAGAAAAATGCTTTTTAACAGTGGTGTTGATAACCTTGTGCCCTAACTTTCTAGGGGCACCCGAAAGATCAGAACCACCTTGCTTCATAATAAAAATCTCCTCTCTGCCTAGGACACAAACCACTAAACAACTCAGCAGTACAAATATATAGTTGAACATATCCATAAAATAATCTTAGTACATCCAGAGAAAAGTTTTCTGGGATATTTTATACTTTTTCTTTTAATGTATCTTAAAGCCTGAAGCCACCCTTTCAGCTGAGGTCTTAAAGCTTCAGCAGTGAAAACACCTCACCAATCTCTTCACTCATTGCTCCGATTGCTTGCATTCTCAGAAAATTAGTTATTTAAAGAACTCATTGCTTTATTTAAAAAATTAACTTCAAAATACCAACTTAGTAATATTCTTCACAAAGTTTCTGGCAAACTTCTGATTACAATATCTGCCCTAGGTGAAGTTCAGAGTATGCTTTATCTCTTGATCTTCAACATCTGTAGTGTGGGGGTTTTGTTGTTTGTTTGTTTGTTTTTAACAGCTTTCCCACCCTTCTGAGTGAAAATATACAAAGATAAAAAAATATGCATAACTTACAGATTCTTGCTTTATGATGGACTGAAAGCAATGGAAAGTCCCACGGTAGAGAGGCTTCTCTACATTTTGAACTTGTAGACGGACCTATAAAAAAAGTTGTGTGAGATACTGATTTGTACATCAGGAGCAGCCTAGTGGGTAAACTACTGTCTTGTACCTATGTGGAAATTTGCTATAACAATGGATGTTCAAGAACACAGGCTGGACACTAGAAATGTGGCAAAATAATTTGAAAATCTTGTGTAAGTGTTTTGAATTAATTTGGGGGGAGGGGTGAAAAGATGAAGGGAAGAGGATTATTAACTACTTGTGCATATCAGAAAACCTGTATGTGGAAGGCTGCATTGTTATCTAGAATTTCAAAAAGAAGTTTTCCAGTACAGTCTACAATAGGGACTTTCTTTAGCTGCCAAGAATAATTCTGTTCACACTGAAGAGTATCTGTGCAAACCTGATAGAATTTTATAAAAAAAAAAAAAAACAACCAACTATTTGCAAGTCAATAATGAAATAAAGATAGTTTTAAAAAGATGGAAACTTTCAACAACACCCATGCTGTTTCTGATTACCAGATTTGGGCTACTCATTGAGATCTGATTTTTTTTTCCCAGAGGGTAGCTGGGCAGTGACTCTTAAGATTTTGTCTGTGCATAAGAGAAGGAATAAAAAGGCACTAGTCCTTTTAAATTTTAGTCTGTTTTATTTAAAACCTGCTGAATACAAGCCATTGATGAGAGTGTGGCTGCTTCAGACCTTTAATGTTAGTAATCAATTAACTTTTCCAAAGCTGAAATAGTATGTTCTCCTGGACAGGTGGATGCTGCTGTAACAGGTGCTCTTAGGAGATAGGCCTTCTTCTGGATGTTTTTAAACCTTTAATGGAAAAATCCAATTCTGTTTTTTTCATGCTAATTTGCCTTCACTATGGTTAAAAAAGTGTCAGTTGTACTTAGCTTATGCAAAGCCCTACACTGCAATAAACTCCATAAATTGGTTTCACTGGATTGATCAAGTTATAAATCTGTCTTTGATCTCCAGCATGGAGTGCTGCAGTGATCTTCAGAATTCAATGCTGCTGCAATTCCAGGGCAAAAAAACTTCAAGACTCTTATTCTGAGTAAAAGAAAATATTATCATATCTGTGTGAAAGATTTCTGAACTTAAGGTATTTTTATCTGGTTTTGCCTAAGGTAATAAAAAACACCACCATAATAATGAAAGACCTTTAAGATGTGAGTCTAGAAAAGGATTTGTGGAGGTGGTTTGTCAGAACGCTGTATTTATGTTAGCTTTCTTAGAAGGAAAAATAAACATTTTTTTTTTAGTTTGTTTTCTTTTTAATATCCTTACAACATGTCATATTATGCTTTGTAAATCAAAACTTTAGTTTTCAGTATCTTTTTAGTATACACATTAGTGTATGCTAGCCTGCTGGGATGTTGAGATCACCTCAGGTCTTACAACATCTTAGGGTTAAAAGCAGTCTCATGATAGGATTCAAAGAAAATAAATCCTTTGTTATTTAAAGTGACTTTTGGGGGATGGGCAGGTTGTCAAAACTGTTAAAGAAGCAGGTCCACAAAGTCATAAATCTTAACAAGCTGCCACAATTGCACAAATGAAGGTTTTACTCCACTTATAATTTACTGCTATTGTTTCAAACCCCATCTGTGAAGTTAGTGAATTTCTACATGGATGTGCTCGGGGAGATTTGCAGCTTAGGAACCTTCTTTGTCTTTTCTACACACTTGCATTTAGTAGTTTAGAATTAGTCATATTCTATATAAGAGTTTAATTTCCTAGTGGCATGTAGCTCCCACTTTTGCCCAAATACTTTGTGAAATATTAGTGAATTAAGCCCTGTTGTAGAATGAAGTATTTAGAGAGTACTGACCCTCCATGTCTAAGAATGAAAAACATCTCTTTCCCTTGAGCACAGGGCTGGTCACATCGGGGTACCTGCATTAGCAAACTGCTGCATAAGGCAGTGAGTGCCCATTAAACTTTATTTCATGCATATTAATGCCATATTCAACAAGCTCTTTAGTGTGTACAATTATAGGAAGGATGAATCATGTGCAAAGTTTAGCCTTCTATTCCATTCATTGCCCAATGTTCTTGCTTCCTTTGTATTGGAAACCACCATTTCTAAGGTCTTAGGTTGAAGAGTAACACATAGTAATTTCACATTACTTAAGACTTGCATAAAGGTGCTGAAGACTAAACAAAACAACCCCAAACCACTACATCCCCCGCACAGTCCAAGCATTTAATAATGTGGGAAATAAGTGACTTCTCAAGTGTTTTAGCAATGAAAACATCCTCCAAGGGTATGTAGTGTGTAAGATCTCAACAACAGTGTGCCTGAGATTCAGTTTTAGAGGCACTGTGTGTAGAACTGTATACAGCCAGAAATGCATAGCAGAAAGAAGGTACAGAATAAAACTACATTTAAAAAAAAAAAAAAAAAAGAATATTCAAACCCCGCTCCCTCCATGCCATAGCTGTAGAAGAGGGACACATCAGTTTAAAACTAAAAAGGAAAAAGCTTCATAACTCTTTCAGTTCTTTACTTGAACTAATACATTTGGGAATAAATTAAGACTGAGAGAAACAGAAGTGTTCACCTGGGCTATACTTACTAGGTAACTCTCCCGTGATGAGGCTTATCTGTCATCTACAACAAAGTAACACTTTTGCTGTTAATGAAGACAGCCCCTAGCTCAGAAAGTAAAGGCAGTTAAAAGCAAAAAAGCAATTTTATACATTACATCAACAAACCAGGGATAAGCAGTTTGCCAGTTCTGAGATCAGCTCAGTTGCAGGTTTCACAGGGTGACTTCACCGGCTTAATTTTCTCCCTGTGTGTCCCACCATCCCCCTCCCCGATCTGTGAAACATGAGCACCAGCCAAAAAAAAACAAAAAAGAGCTTAAATGCCAAGACAGAAGTAAAATTCTGGCTTATATAAGCAGCTTTCCCATTGTTCAGTTATATTAAAAACGCACAGTCTAAGGTGACTACCAGCTAGCCCTTTAAGTACTGCAGAACTATAACAAGAGTTAATTCTTAACACATATATATACACAAGTTATAAAATGTTTTGGATTCGTTGTTTTTGTTTTTGTTTTCCCCCTAAAGGCTGGTTAGTTTTCCCACATACAGTGGTGACTATGCCAGCTAATAACACAAACATTAGTATCTGGTCTAACAAAAAGTAGATTGCTTATAATACCTTCAAATGGATATGAAAATATCATGTGCCACACCAGATTTCACAAAACATGGAGAGTCACCCAGAAACAAACTATTTGTTCTATTGTAAAGCAAGATGCTTTTCCAAAGCCAGTATATCTATTTTGCAATAATACATCTGCTGAAACTAGCATGGGAGCCCCAGTTTTTGCAGGCAGTTCAATGTTTAGTTTCATGCAGTAGAAGCTGTTCTACTTCAAAAACAAAACAATCCCCAAAAAACAAAAACCACCAAAAGAAGCCCCCAAGCCCCCTACACATCATTAACTTTAATCTGAGCATAGAATTTTAGCAGTTTTGCAGGATTCAGTGAAATGACCCATCACCTTCAGTTAAGCATGTGAAACTTGGCAGGTTGGGGGTGAGAGAAAAAGACAGTTGGCCCTGTATCATTGTAAGAAAAACTGTGCAAGTCTGAATAATATCATTCCTGAAAATATATACTAGAATTCAACTGAATTACTTAATAGTCAAATTTACCGTATTCTGGTTGACAAAAAGACAGACTTTGCTATTTGAGCAACTTCCACTGCAAGCTTGCAAAGAGAACTAATGACCATTAGCTTGGGAATTCTGTATTGAATTAACCATGTGCTAGGATTCAGAACATGGTGATGGCTTTCATCAGCCCACAATCTTTGCATATCTAAATTCAGGGTAAAGGTATTCCAAATATAGGTCTAGTGCACAGCAGGCTGTCTGCTGCAGTCAAGTGATCGGGTATATTAATTTAGCAGGGAATATATTGATATCCCTTCTTCTATTCTTCCAGCACGGGACTTTGGACAAGGCTGCCAAATAGTGACTTAAATTGTCATTCCATTCTGAAAGATGGGTTTGGACTCCTGGGAGCCCTAGTTGGAGGACCCTCCAGATCATCTCAAATCTTATTTGAAGTAATTGAAGTATGCATAACACACACAATTAACAGACCATTAGAAAGTCAATTTGACCTTGGAAAGTTATAAAAATAATACTTCATACTTGGATTTTTATTCACTTACACCCTTTGGCTAGTGCTACAAATTAAGGAGTAAGTAGCTTGAGGGGAAAATAAAATACAATCTTTCAACCTAATAACAATATGGGTTTGAGTTACAAACGCAGGCAGAGGCAGTTTTAGTAGTTAGTGTCGAACAGCTGCAGAGAAGCAAGCTTAGAACAAAATTTGGTTAAATGTAAGATTGTATTTCCAAATACAATATTGCTACTGCACTGATGAACTTGCAGTTTAGGCCAAGGTCTTCATGTTACTGGGTTTTCATTTCTGAGGAGCTATAGATTGAAAAATCTTTAAACAGGTTGTGGAGGCTTGTTCCAAGCTCTCCCACACAGATTTATGCTCCTACAGTGTCTGAGGAATTTTTTTTCCTCCCCTGTTCCTTGGAGAAACTTTAATTTTTCTACTTAAAGGCAAAGATATTTCATAATCAACCCACCTTAACAGTGTCAAAGGGGTGTCCTACCAGCACTCCAGCAGCACCTGAAACAAAGCAAATGCCATGGTTATTACTCTCAGTTTTCTTCCTCGGTCTGGGGCTACAGTAACACAAGCAGGACCACCAGCCTGAGCTGTGAGTGCACAGCATTGTTGTTGACAGACCAGGTAAAGAATATCCAATCAAGTCAGAAGACAAGAAATCTACAATTCAGTCCTTCAGGCCAGTACTAGGTGCCTTTATGCTTCTCTTCAAGCTTCTGAGCCTCAGGCAGGGGTTGAGGTGTGTGACTACGGAGCATGCCACATCATAGGAATGTGCAGCTGTGACTCCTGGCCTCAGCCCAAGGCAAGTCCAGTGGACAGAAAATGCAGGTTTCCTCTGAAGCACAATGTTTCAGGTACATGACACTCTTTGCAGGCACAGAAAACATGTAAGCTTCTCTAAAGGCAGAAGAACATTCCTGCTCTCAGCTTTTCCAGATGTGATAGCAGCACCTGCAGCAGGACCAAGCGTTACCAAAAACCTTTGCTTTATTTTAGCATTAAAGGACTTTACAGAAGTCACATACAGGCCTATTAGTTACACCAGTCTGAATACAGGCATTTTGCACAGACTGAAGCAATGAATCCTCTAGCTCTGTATTTCTGTGACCCAGCAATCCTTAATGACCGCTGACAACAGCGAGAACTACAAGAGCTTCAGTGCGCCTTCCCATGTTTGCAGAAAAATATCTGCCATCCCTCACCCGAGGAAGATGTGGCACCAATACTGTGCCCACCCCAGGATGGTGCAGCCCAGGTTGCTCAAGGCCTGCACAGCGACAAGATAGCCCAGCACAGAAAAACAGCGCTGTGCACTCTGTTCGGCATGGAAAGGCCAGCGGTACAACTGACCCCGCGGGATCCCCGGGAAGGCAAGGATCACTAGGATGAAGTCAGAGAGAGGCTAAAAAAAGAAATTCGAAAACAAAAACCTCTTCGCCAGGTTGGCAAGGAGAGCAGCAAAACGCAAATACCCGAAAAGAAGCGAGAATAAATCTCCTGAACACAATTTAACAGCTGCTAAAAATAGCAGGCGGCAGGCCGGCAGCAGATGCACCGGGAAGCGCAGAACACGCCGTACGCGTTCTCTCCTCCTCTCCATCTTAAAGCTCCCCGCTGTCCGTGTGTGCAGGTCAGGGAGGGCTCCCGCCCCGGCCGCTGCCCCTGCGCTCACCCCTGGCCCCCATTCCCGCCCCCGCTCCTTCCAGTTCCTTCGGGCAAACGCCGGTGCTGCGGCACGGCCGCGGAGGGGACGGCCCGCACCCCCCCGGCCACAGGGGAACCACAGGGGAGTCCCCCAAGACCTTCCCCGCCCGTGCTCGGCCCCACCTGCAGCGGGGCGGCCGCGCTCATCGCCCCCGCGACCGGTACCCTCCTCCGCTCCCAAAATAACAGCGCCGCGCCCAGCCCTCCCCTCCAACCTGCCTCCCTTTCTTCCGCATTAAATAAAAGAATTCTTATTTTCCCCGTTCTCCGCCTTTTCTCCCTTTGCCATCTTTTTATTTTTCGCACCATACTCCCCTTTTCCTTTTGCGCTTATTTTCTTCACCCCCTTCTCCTTTCTTTTCCTTTTTCATCCCTTTTCCCTCTTTCCTTCCCTCCTCCCCCCCCCCCCCCCCCCCCCCCCCCCCCCCCCCCCCCCCCCCCCCCCCCCCCCCCGCAGCTCTCTCGCCGCTACTCACCGCCGACACATCCCGCTAGGAAATCCAGAGCCATGCCGGCACGGTGTGTCCCAGCGAGGTCCAGCCGTGCCCGCAGCCACTCCGCGCTCTGCCGCGGCCCGCCCGCCGCCCGCCCTTTCTACCGTCCGCCCCCCCGCCCGAGAGGGGCCGGGCCGCCACAAAGGGGGCGGGGGCGATGGGACAACTCCCCCCCCACCGCCCCCATCCACTGGCGGCCGCTCGGGGGCGGCTCCGGCCAAAGGGCGGGACGGGGATGTGGCTGCAGGGAACGCGGGGGGGTCCAGCGCTGCGCGCCCCTTCTGCATTTCTGACCTCTTCCTCCCCCCCGCCTCCAGCCTACAACCTGTCACTTCTTTTTCAGCAGCAGCTGCATTACTAACCAGAAGTAAAGGCTGGAAAAAATTTAGGAGGCTGCAGAGGTGGTGGTTGGGGGGTGGAGGGGACAGCGTATCCCTCCTGCAGAGCATCAGTATCACCAGAGTTGATTTGGGTAGTTTGGGGAGGCATCTTGCTTTCTAGGGAGGCACCCCTGGGTGCTGGTGGTTGGAAAGCCTGTGGAGCTGATGTCATGAGGACTTGGGAGGGGATGCCACCTTTTAGTAAGGGTGAAATGTCTGTAGCACCTCTGCTATGAGGGAAGGATGAGAGAGTCAGGGCTGTTCAGAAGAGAAGGCTCTTGGGGTGACCTTGTTCACAGAATCACATGATGGGTCAGGCTGGAAGGAACCACTGTGGGTCATCTGGTCCAACCTTCTTGCTCAGGCAGGGTCATCCCAGAGGACATGGCACAGAATTGTGTCCAGACGGTTCTTGGAAATCTCCAGTGAGGGAGATCCCACACCCTCTCTGGTCAACCTGTTCCAATGTGTGTTCAGTCACCCACTCAGCAAAGAAATTCTTCCTCATATTCAGGAGGAACTTCCTGTTTATCAGTTTCTGCCCATTGACTCAATCTATTTCTTGTGGCCAAGAGAGCCTGGTTCCATTGTCTTGACACCCTCCCTTCAGATACTTACAGACATTGATGAGGTCTCCTATCAGTTGTCTCTTCTCAAGACTGAACAGGCCCAGTTCCCTCAGCCTTTCTTCATAAGAGAGATGCTCCAGTCCTTTGATCATCTTTATAGCTCTTGGCTGGACCCACTCCAGGAGCTCTCATACTGAGGAGCCTGGAACTGGACACAGTAATCCAGATGTGGTATCATCAGGGCTGAGCAGAGGGGCAGGATCACCTCCTTCAACCTGCTGGTAATGATCTTCATAATGCATCCTATTTATTGTGGCCTTTCAACACTTAGAGGGGGTTTATAAAGGTGGAGAGAGACTTTTTACACAGGGCCTGTTGTGACAGAACAAGGAATAACCATTTAAACTAGAAGAGGGCAGGTTTAGATTGGATATTAGAAAGAAATTCTTTCCTGGGAAGGTGGGTAGGTCCTGGAACAGGTTGCCCAGAGAAGCTGTGGCTGCCCCATACCTGAAAGTGTTCAAGGCCAAATTGAATGGGGTTTTGACCAACCTGGTCTAGTGAGAGGTGTCCCTGCACATGCAGAGGGGTTTGGAACGAGATGATCTTTAAGGTCCCTTCCAACCCAAACCATTGGAATTATATAACCAGATTTCCCCCACCACCACCAGTGTTGTCCCAGACAGGGAAGGAAGGGTTGCACCAACAGATATGCGCTTTTATGTGCCCCCATGGCACAATAAGAAGTGTGGGCATGAGACTCTATCTCTGATAGTCAAAGGCACAAATCAGTATCTTGCTGCCCGTGGAGCTTGGCAGAGCCCTGGATCTCGATCTTATACATCACTGCTGCACTTCACCCTGCAGAACAGGCCTCTCCCCTTCCCACAGGCTTTTCTTGTTCTTCATTAACTCTGTTTTCCTGCTAACATTGCCTGGCTTCAGGGTGCCCCAGTGCCAGAGCCTTTAAATGGGGAACTCAAGCTGTTGACAGTTTTGAAAAGGGAGCTGCTCGTTATTTCTGCAGGCAATGTCTGAGAAAGGGGAATACCAGTGGCCTAGAACAATAAGTAGCCTATTCCAGATCTGCTTAGAGTAACACAGTCTTCGGGGCCTGCACAGCCACCTTTTAGAGGGTAAATTCCAGAAGCAGAACGGAAAAGCAGATGGATTTTTTTTTTTTATTGCTTCCCATGGTATGGCACTTATTGTCTAGGTGTAGCAGCTCAATACAAAGTCAATAAAATCTTGCAGTGGAATAGTATATTAAAAATCAAGCCAGCTTTTACCTTCTGCGCAATGATGGCACACAAACAAATGAGAAAGAAAAGGAAGCTTACAAAGTGGTCTGAAACTACTACAGAAAAAAAACTGAGAACTTGTCCCATATTTAGCAGCTCTTGGACCATCATTACAATAAATAAGCAGGCAAGATGGAAAGGTAAAGCACTCAATGAATCCCTGACATGCCCCATATCTTCTTCCAACCCAGTGCTCCTTTAGGTTCCTTCTTATCCCTACAAGCTGTCAAACCAAATCAAGCACCAAGGTGTCTCTGGGATGCTTTGGGTTTCCTGATTCACACATCTCTCCTACCTGGGGACAACCAGTTGGTATCAAAGACCAGGTAGACAGGCTGGTCCTGCCCTTTGCCACAGCCAAATGGCCAATGGAGTGGCCTGCCCACTCCTACTCTATTATCCACTTCCTAACAGGAACCTTAGATCTCATCAAACTCACACACCTGCAGCCAGTACCTCAGATCAGACAAGAAGTCCTCATCAGTCCATTTTTCTTAAATATTTTATCCAAGTATAAGTGGAAGTGACTTTCTCTCACTGAATCTTGTCCACTCTGGCATCCATGGGAAGAACTACTACCTCCCACGTGCAGAGCCATACAGGTGAAAATCTGGGTATTATATGCATCTGTCTTGCAGTACAAGTCTTGGAAGGATCAGCTTGGACTAAAACATTCCTGGACAAAGTGTTTTTAATATGTTATTCAAATCCTCTGAACTCACAAGCAATCTACCTCAGAGGAATTACCTTCTCCACCAGAAGTGTTTTTGTAATCAATGTTTGCCCTCAATGGTCAGGGAAAACATTTCTTCACTCTTTGTAGGCACTTATCTGAAGATAGTTTCAATCTTAGTGTTTTTTTTTTCTCTGAATGATATTAATTAATATCCTTTGATCTCTGAATCCTCTTACCCCTCTCTATCTTCAGCTAGAGTTCCTTGAGCTGAGCCCTAAGGCCTTGCTAAGTGAGTGCTGGGAGATTACACCAGGTATTTGCAGACAACACTGAATACAGATCAGATATTTGCGGGAGTCATAACATAACATAACATAACATAACATAACATAACATAACATAACATAACATAACATAACATAACATAACATAACATATAACATAACATAACATAACAAACATAACATAACATAATGTAACAAACATAACGTAACATAACATGATCTGTTCACTTATGGGCTGCCTGACACATGATGTGCTCCAGATCCTTTCCAGTAGATCAGCTGTGTGCCACAATGTTCCCTATTTTGACCTTTCAGCTTTTTTCTATAGTCATTCCTAGCTGCTCACGCTAAATTGCTTTTTCCAGATTGTATTTCCAGTTTGTCAAGATCACTTGAATTCTAATCCTGCTGTTGATGTTTGTGCAGCCCCTCCCAGGTTGCTGCAATTTCCTAAGGCCTGTCTTGTTCCTGTATGCTTGAGCTGTTCCTATTATGCTTTATTCAGTGTTATGGATTTTTTTTTTTTCCAATGCTACTGAGCATTGGAGCATTCAGACGGGGGGGCCACTTTATATACTATGCAGAGAACATCAAGGGCTTGTTGATATAAAGTCTGAGATGTTCAGGGTTGGTTCACTAACAAATAAGCATGGCTTTAGTCTCACTGGGGAGTGTTTCTCTTTTGTTCATTTTTTCTTGCTTGAGGCTTTGTTTTGCTTTCAGTTCAAGTTACACTTGTGAGGCAATTTTGTGTAAATGTGGAGGAGCTTATTGAGTTTGTGTGTGGGGTGGGACAGTGAGTCAATATATATGTTTATATTTGTGTGTGGCTTCCACAGGAGCTTTTTGATTAAGGAAAGGAAGTCCTAGAGCTCTTACAGTTTGGTAGTATTTCTCAGACAAGGCATTTTGCCTATTGATCCAAGGCTTTATGTGTGCAGTACAGATATACTTCTGGAGAGAGAAGACCTAACCTGACACTGAAGGAAACACAGATTTAATGGTTCTTTTCACTGAGCCTGTTTTTTCTAGATATTTCACAGGCTGTGTCTGATCTTGTGTCCACTCTGTTGATGAGGGATGTCTCTGTCTCAGAGCGTGACTCAGATGCCTGTTGGGACTCTTGTGCCCTTCAGGCTCCATAGATTTGGCTCAGCTGTGACTGCCTTTCTTTTCATTCTGCTGAGGCTGTTCCAAATACAACTGCTGGGATGCATCCCCTAGAGTGCTGGAGTGCAGGGTTGTGCTTTCCCTGCTTTCTTCTTCTTTGGGAGCATTTAGCTTCCCTGCTGGATGGAGAAATGTGTGGGCTACTCAAATACAGAAGGCAGAGAAGAAAGAGCTAATGGCAGCTTGGGAAACATGTGGAGTCTACCAGCACATACAGCAGCTGCACTGCCACATGTCTGAGAGAAAAGCTTATAACTTGCTATTATCCTTCAAACAACCTCTTTCTTTTGTCCCCTTGTGTTTTAGGTCTGAGGTGTGGCAATTCAGCTGGAAGAAGCTTTGCGGAGGATGCTGGAGGGTGAGATAGCAGAGAAGGCTCGAGCTCATTCCTGTGGCAGGAAGTGAACCTGTCAGCTGTCTGCTACCCTTGATGGCACCCAAAAAAGATCTGGGAGTGGGGAACCGCAAACGGAAAACTGGGAAAGACAATCAGGAGACTAGGGCAGGGAGCATAATCAGGCAGAGAATAAGCAGCAGGGCAGAGTAAACACTGCAGGTAAACCAAAAATGAAGTGAAAGGGCAAAGGCAGAATGAAGTAGGAAGGGAACAGAAATGTGGAGTTGTGACAAACTCAGAAAATCTGCTAGCAATGTCATGCAATAAAATACAGATTGTTGGCTCAAGTGTTTCAAAATCTTTCTGTTTGCTTGTGAATTTGGCATCAACAATTGCCCGTGTCCTAGTAGAAATATCCCAGGAGAATGTGGAGCGTGCTGGATGAGGGAGTTTCCCCTTTGCTCCCTAGAGCTGGCTGGGGCTTGGCCAGCTTTGGGACTACCCTGCAGGAGAATTCTCTTTCATATAGCCTTCTGCCCACAGCCCCTTCCTAGTCTTCTAAGGTAATGCACCACTGCATCATCACAACTTCAGTACTCACCATGTTACCCAGAGAAATACATCAGTTTCTCTTTCTATTTTGAGCTGTGACTGGATTTTGAACTTCTTCCTATCACCTGCTTTGGCTTACTGAATCACTCTTCAAAGGCTCTGGGGCAGCAGCTTTCTCTCTATGCCCCGTCTATTATGTGAACCTGAGTGGCATTCAGACCACATACATGTGGCCATGTAAACACTGCATTTACAGAAGCAAACTGCTTGCAAGGAAAACCTTGCACTTTCCAGAGACTGCAGTCCAGCACAACTAGGCTTGATGATCATCTAGTGCTGTACAGAACACTGACACCTGAAGCAGTGACTAATAAATCCAAATGGTAAAATGAGAGAAATGTTGGGACACAATGTACATAAGAAAGAACTAGGTGCTGTACTGCTCTATGAAAACACCCCTTTGCCTGAAAAATAATCTTCTCTAGGCGAATTCATTGAGTACCTTTGTGTGGATTTGGGTCCATTTTCTTTGTTTCCCTTAACACTGCTGTAAGTGCTGCCTCGTTCCACTGTTCTTGAGTCAGATCATTGGGATACTCCAGATCCTCAGGATGCAGCTGTAAATGAAGACAGAGCAGCTAAGGCATTATTCTTAGGAGAGTAGATGCCTTTATTATCCATTAACTTTATGACCTTGGGTGGCTTTAGGGTATTCTCTGACGTCATTATCCTACTGGCTTCAAAGGTACTGTATATCAAGTGTTGAAACTTCCCAGCCTGATAAAATCCCATGATAAGACTGGTGTTTCAAAGCATATAATGTAACTGATGCAGTTGTACAAGAGTGGAGTGCTGCTGAAACAGAGCTGCCTTGCTTACAGATCTGCTGATGGGTAAGGGCTTTGTGATCCCCCAAAAAGTCCTGGTCAGGATCCTCAGATGTGAGATCCCTTCTGTTCCCAGGCAAATCAATGCAGATTAACAACTGCCCAAGGTGATATCTGAAATGCTGAGCTTGTGAGAGGTGCTGCAGAAAGGGAGTGGCTTAGTGTGTTCTAAATTGTGAAGTGCCCTGAAAAGTTTGGTGTTGCTCCAACTTTCCATGCCTTATCCTGGTAAAATGGAAACATTTTTATTACTGGGCAAACGTATCTTCTGGAAAGCTTGCCCCTTGCTATTTTAAGCAGAAGTGGCCAAGTTCTGACACGCACCTTCTGCTGTTTGTCTCAGCCGTGTGATATCATGTATGTGTTTAGCTTGGGTTACTGGTCTGTTGGAGAAGGCAAGAGAAAGAAGCATAACCTGCAGACTAAAATATCCAAAACATTTA